>NC_080724.1:3867500-4100000 GCF_019097595.1 Hemibagrus wyckioides
AATTTCTTTAAGGCCATCGCTATTTGATCCCCACTCATGAATGAAATACTTTTAAGTAAGTCATGGTGTTTTGAATTCTTCCCACCACTAGCCATCACCATGTTAGTAAACCATCAGTGTTTTAACACCTAGAGGCTTAGATGGCTTTAGACAAATCTGGCATGTAATAAGCGCATGCCTTTATTAATGCCTCACCTAGCTCAATGTCCTGGTCATCAGTGAGGATGAGGATGATGTTGGGGCGGATGTTACGGCGGTCTCGTTGGAATCGAGGTTTCTGTCTCTGGCCAGAGAGAAATACGGAGGCATGCGCCACTGCCACCACGGCCAGCAGCACCACCAACTGGCCGGTCGCCATGGCTATGACCTCTGACCTCTAGCCACTGGTAGCACACCTGGTCTCCTGCTCAGTCGGCCTGCTGCTTCACTTCAAAATTTCTGTGAAGACAAGATGTTCAGAGATGGATGGAGTTAGCATGACAGCTCACACACTTTTGAATTCAGATGTATAGAAGTTAGTTGAGGTGTTTGTTTGTTATTTTGGCCTTGGTTGGCTTGATGCAATATACTAGGGCCAATATCTACTGTTTAAAATATATTTTATGCCCTTTATTCATTCCACATTATTATTTCCCCATCTGTTCTCGCCCCCGACCCTACACTGAAGCATAACAGAAACCGGACTCAATTTATTAGAAAAAAAATTCATATATAATGCACATTTTGTGTTGTCTGGTTTTCTTTCATTTTAAAATTGGAAATACACAGAGGATACTTCATATCCTCATTTATTCCATCCATATACCTCCTCTTTGGCCTTCCTCTTTGCCTCCTGCCTGGCAGCTCCATGTCCAACATTCTCCTACCGATATACTCACTCTCCCTCCTCCTAACATGTCCAAAACATATTAATCTGGCCTCCCTAACTAAAGAAAGTCAATAATAAGTAAATATTGAGTATCTAATATTCAAGATTCTGTGCTATTTGTGATAAATGTGAGCAGATATTTTCCACATGTCCAATCTCTTCTATAAAAGTGTGTGTTCAATCGACACTCGATGGATATGATTCAAAAGACGTAGCGAATGCTAAGGAACTTCCACTTTTCACTCAATATCATTTGTAATGAAAATTCTTGTACAAAAGCAACTGACAGACTTATTTTACCCCACGGTATAGTCGCTTGTCCGTAATGTACAGTATCTGAAATAGTTTCTGCAAGATGATGCAACTATCCAAAAGCTACGGTCTTTCCAAATGTGGATATATAAAACGTTTACATATCCTTGTGAAAATAGCAGGTTCTTGTGGTGTAAAAAATAAATAAACAAAAAAAATTGTTGTGAAATTGCAAAATAAAAAAATCGTATAATAAATGTTTTAGGGAGCCAAAAAAAAAAATCTAGTGATCGAATAACAATACCCGGCTTGAACGGATGTTAAACACTAATCAGTTAACACTAATTACCTACGAAGCAAGTACAAGATGGCATTGTTGAAAAATATCCATAAGGACAGGCTTACAAAAGAAATTCTGTGGTATTGGATATACGGTGGAACACTCTACAGATAATACTCAGCAAAGAGAGAAACATGGCACATCAGTGACATTACTAAGAACAAAAACTCTCTGAAAGTGATGAGAAGACCAGGAGAAACCTGGTCAGGGAGGCTGCCAGGAGGCCTTCAGCAACATTATAAATGAATTGCAATTTTTGGCAAGTACTGGTTGTTCCCTGTGTGTGACAGCAATCTCCCAAATTCTTCATATATCTGGGGTATGGGATAGAGTGGACAGGCAGAAGACTTTTTTTAACAACAACAACAACAAAAATTCAATCCTGGCTGAAAAGAATTTCCAAAAGAACAGAGCATCAACAGAAGACCATCCCCGTGGTGAAGCATGGTGGTGGCAGTATTGTGTGTTGGGGCTGCTTTTCTTCAGCTAGAACTTGGCTTTAATTAAGATTTAGGGAATCATGAGTAGCTCCAAACTTTAAGGCTTCTGCTAAATTACTTATGAAGAAGCTCACCTTTCAGCATGATACTGACTGACCTCCAGATTGAAAATCTGTGTGGTGACCTGATGTGGGCTGTGCACATTATAAGGAAATGCCCTAATAATTTGATGGATCTAGAATTTGAAAAAATAGTGGGAAAATATTGCCTAGGAAAAGATGAAACACTGATAGACTCTTACCCTAAAAGACTGAGTGGTGTAATAAAACCAAAATAAGCCAAACATTTTTTTTGGTATTATTTTTACTCAATTCATAGGTTGCAATTTCACAATAAGGGTAGAAAAACATTCTGACATGATTTTTCTTTCTTTCTTTTTTTTTTTTTAAATATTTATTTATTTATTTATTTTTATTTGATAAGATCCCGATATTTTAACTGGGTGTATAGAATTTATTTCCATTTAAAAGATTTAATTTCTAGCCTACTGCAGTCCATCCAGCAGCCATTCCATGTTTAATAACGATATACTTTTATATATTTATACATAAAAAACTGAACATTCATCGATTATTATCTTTTTTACCTCACTTAATCTAATAGCTAATTGAAACTATTTAACGAGATCTTTATAACTTTTTTTTTAAACAATATTTATCACATTTGATCAGAAAACGACGATCGGCATCATCCACACAAATGTCCCTAGACTTATTTCCTGAGGCAATTGAAACACTTCCAGCCTCATCATCCCTACACGTGACAGAATGTTTCATGCTAACCTCCGTGAGGAAATAACTGCTGATTAATTCAGGGAATACTGCTACACTTTCCATATTTTTATTAGATCCTTTAAACATCTGAAAACCGTCATCTACTGTCATGAGTACAGAGTATTTTAAGCACGCTTGTCTGTTTCGACGATTTGACGAATCAGGTGTCTCACGGACAGTTTGACAGCAAAGATCTGATTAGAAACAAAACAGATTTCTCTTAGCTGCCCAACAAATTTGATCTAAGTTTTCACTGCATGAGGGAAGCACACTTTTTAAGGCGGACTGATTTTTTATTTTTTATTTTAAGGGGGCATTTGTTAAACTGACCCATTACACAATGTGTGCAGATAGAAAGAAAAGGAAAACATTGTTGTCGTTGTGAAAGACGAGTGACGGTTTCTCAAATCCCAGTGTCAAAAATCCAATTCTGGTTGTTAGATATCTGACGGGTTTTCCCTTATATTCAGGTAACGAGGCTTTAGTAAAAGAAGAGAAGATTTTTAGTGTAGACATGGTATGAAATAGATATAGAGCTGAAAATCACATGCATCTCAAGACTTTAATGAGTTCAAACCTGTGCTTAAACACACACACACACACACACACAGACACACACACCTTGAAATCAGAGAGACGTCATTCATCGGTTCAATCAACATTTGCCTCCGTCGCTACGAACACGCATTACTGAGCAAGCGCAATCACAAGTCGATGAGATAAACGCAATCCTGGAATGCAATTAAAAAGCCATCTCGGTGAAATGAGGTTTGACAAACACGACTGTAATTAAATCATTAACTTCTATTCCGGCATTTAAGAAACTCTTAAGAAAAGACTAGGCACAGAGTCAGGGCCAAGGGCAGATTTTGCTGCTCACATTAATTCCCTAAAGAGTCATTACACACGCCTTTTAAGCACCAGAGAGACTGTATTGTGTACAATTCTGCTCTGCTTCTTATTCTCATTTATCCTGAAGCCCAGGCAGCGCACCGAAATATGATCATCTGGAGGGACACAGACACACACAACGCAGTGTCCAGAAAAAATACACACAGCGCTGTTTCACTCAGAGTTCTCATGTATTCAGCATTAATTATTTAGACAGACAGGATCCCCCTCCATCCACAACCTTCAAGACAAACGAAAGAGTGCAGGATCTTAAGAAGCCCCGCAAAACTGGTCATGTAAAAATAGCCAGAATTAATCCTTTATATGCTGTTTAGTTAAAGTGGACCAGTATTAAAAATTCTTTTTGGATAAAACTGAGCTGTTTTTTTTACAGTGGGAATAATATTTTTAAACACATGTAGCTAAAAGTCTAAAGGTGAAAGATTTTTGTGACCATCACTTTGCCTCCATCTGATAGTTGACCTCAGACTTGTGCCATCAGAAGGCTGTTAAAGGAATGCCATAGGGCTGTTTTTTCTTTTCATCTCAGTTCTAAATAATATTTCTGCAAATAGATGTGAATAATCCCAGGACTCTTATTTACAGAATACTTATACTGAACGAATATTTATTTATTTATTTATTTATTTATTTATTTATTTATTTATTTTTATCACAGAAATCCCGATATTTTAACAGGGTCTGTAGTTATATATATTTAAGATATAGATATTCTAAAAGATTTTATTTATAATATTATTTAAAAGATTTCATTTAAAGCCCATTGCAGCCCATCCAGCAGCCATTCCATGTTTAAGAACGATATACATGCATAATTTTATATATTTATACATAAAAAACTGAACATTTATAGATTATAGATAGAACTGTTTTTTTTCTCTGCATCTCAGTTCTAAATAATATTTCTGCAAGTAGATGTGAATAATCTCAGGACTCTTATTTACAATATACTTATACTGAACATTCGTTCTATTTTTTTTTGTTTTTTAAAACACACTCTCATTTCAAGCTTAAATGAACGCACCAATCGAGGTATAGAAGTGCTTTATCCTAAAACTGGATGAATAAAATTTCTAGATAAAACCCCAGGAGATCCTTCCCATTTCATACATAAAAGTACTGGAATGGGATTTTTTTCCCTCACTTAAATAATACAGTTGACCGTTAAGATCTATTAAGCAGTGTGTGTGTGTGTGTGTAGCATGTAAAGGGAGACAACAGGAACCCCACAGAGAGTGTTTGCAGAAGAGAAAGCTTGAACAAAATGGCAAAATAGACTTAAAGCGCAGTGAGCCTCCCGGGGGAGACCAACGTCACCCGATAAACCCACAGAGACTCTCTAAGAGCCTTCCAGCTGCTCACTATGTTAGAATACATACCACATCCTGCATGTGTGTGTGTGTGTGTGTGTGTGGCTGTCTCTGTGTGTGTGTTTAAGTGTGTTCTACCCAATATTTTCTGTTGGAAACAAATTATCAACGCAGAACAATGCATTTAAAGGATTACTGTTATGAAAGCATTCCTGAACGCATGTGATTATTACGTTTCAATAGGAACTGACCGCGGGCAGACGCTTTCTCAGTGATGATTTGCTTAATAAATGTATTGCTTTGACTCAGTGGGTGCATTGGCGCTGAATTATTAGAAATGAAGAGTGAATATTTGAACAAGATGCAACATTAAATATGAATTCAGTATAGAGTCCTAGACACAATGACCAATTATTAAATATTGGTAATAAGTAAATATTAGATTTTTGCAAAAAATATTATATTATATTATATTATATTATATTATATTATATTATATTATATTATATTATATTATATTATATTATATTATATTATATTATTAACTGAATCCAGTATGGAGTTCTAGACACAATGGCCACTTAATTATTATTATTAGACTAATTATTTTAATTAATACAATTAAATTAAATGATAAGTTTTAACTAAATTCAGTTTAAAAAGAAAGATTCAACAAATATAATATAATATAATATAATATAATATAATATAATATAATATAATATAATATAATATAATATAATATTTGGTATTTGCAAAAAATTATATTATGTTATATTATATTATATTATATTATATTATATTATATTATATTATATTATATTATATTATATTATATATTTTAACTGAATTCAGTATGGCATTCTAGACACAATGGCCAATTATTAGTGGAAGACTAATTATTATAATTAATCCAATTAAATTAAATGATAAGTTTTAATTAAATTCAGTTTAAAAAGAAAGATTCAATAAATAATATAATATAATATAATATAATATAATATAATATAATATAATATAATATAATATAATATAATATAATATAATATAATATAATATAATGCAATATAATAAGTAAATATTAGGTTTTTACAAAAAAATATTATATTATATTATATTATATTATATTATATTATATTATATTATATTATATTATATTATATTATATTATATATTTTAACTTTCTTATCTTTTTTTTTTTGTTCAATTTTCTTTCTCTAGAAGTATGTAATATATAGTTTGAAAATGTATCATCATCATCATCATCATCATCATCATGATTATTATTATTATTATTATTATTATTATTATTATTATTTATTTAAATTTTTTTTGCTGTTGCACAATATCTTTTATGTAACCTGTGAGAAATAGTAACTTATCTTGAGTTTCCGGAGCATCAGTTTTGGTGGTAGTAGTGTTTAATTGTTCTACTGCTGTGAGAATCTGAGAATTTGATCGCTAAGACACATGACAGACGTAACAGGTAGTGTACGGCTGGTCATTAGACACTGAATAGCAGCTTGTTCGTTAAGTGATTAGACAAATTCAATTAGATTAGATTAGTAAGGGGAAGGGTCTGGTAGTCTCTAATTGTCATGTGTAGATATTAAATATTGTTAAACACAAACACACACACACACACACTGTCTCTATCTTTTTTATCTCTTATCAGAGTAAACAAAAGAAAATGACAAAAAACATCTAAAATGTGTCTTTATGAGTCATAAAAACTACAGTACAAAACGTCTTTCATCCCTGTCTTTTCATTTCCCCTGACCCTGGGCTATCCACTGGAGCGGCACTCTCTGAGAGATTTCACGGCAGGATGCTTTGATTTGAAAACACACCAATTTGTTCCATTTTAGGGAAAGTGCACTGCATCTGAAGTGCAACTCTTGTGACAAGCATCTGCTGGCAGCTTGCAGAACAGTTTTTCTTCCCAAAGTACTGAACTTTACTGTAACTTCGTCTAGCTTCACTACAGACACACAGACTGAAAAGACACACGTTTAACACATCTGTACTGGAAAGAAAGCAGTGTAATGTAAAAGCTGTATACGGACTTTAAAATAAGGTCTAGACTATAAACTTCAGAGCTGACACTTCTTGTTATCTCTCTTTCACTTCTCGCTTACTCGTGCTGCCAGCCGACTCGACTCTTTTTCACTTCTCACTTGTCTCTCCCCCTTCTCGTACTCTTCGGTGCCGCGGCTCTCGTCCACAAGCTATCGCTTTCATCCTTCATCCTTCTCTCCTTTCCCCATTTCTACTCTCCTCATGCTCTTACTCATTCTCTCCAGTGTGGAAGTACCTCATGCTTTTGATGTCCGGGGGTTTTTTTGGTCTCAACACAGGTTCTTGTCCCACATGGAGGCAGTTAGATCCAGATCCAGATCCAGTGTGTGCTCGGGCTACAGCTGCATCCCCACCTAATCCTTGATAACACGATACCGCAGCTGCGCTCGTCTCCTCTGTGTTTCTCTCTCTCTCTCTCTCTGTGCTCTCTCGGCTCTTTCTCTCTCTCTCCGCTCTCTTGGTCTGTCTCTGCAGGTTGCTGTGCTCTCACTATATCCCTCCCTCCCTCCCTCGTTCCTTCCCTCCCTCTCTCGCTCTCTCTGCACGAGTCTACTCACTGTCCTGTTTGCTCACTTGCTTTTCCCTCCTCCTTTCAGACCCATCCTTTTCCTCTTCCCTTTCTCGCTCTTGTCTTTCCTCCCACAGCTGTGTTCTTTCTCTTTCTGTGCTCGCTCTTTGCCCGTGCTTTATAATTGCTTTCCAGCCATCTAATCTCCCAGAACTGATACGGTCTTGAGACCTTGAGATCTGCTGTTTTTAATTTATCGCACCCCCCCTCCCACCCCCCATCTCACGACACCACCTCCGATCCCCCCCCAAACCCACCCCCCAGCCACCTCTCCCCTCCTTCGCTCCCAGATGTCTCTCATAAAGTGTTAACAGAGCATCCCATCTGTGCCCTTCCTCTCGTATTCTCTTCCATCTACACACATTAATGCGATGCCAGTTACATCTACATGAACAAACAGCATGTGATCTGCGTTGTTTATTTTTCTATTTCTGCGCTCCAAATTACCATGTGAACACACGAAGCATGCACATGATATCTGCGCTCAGATTCGACACTGCAGATCTGACACATCTTTGCCTGGCGTAAATCTCAGATTCAGCAGAAACCATAAATTACGTCTCATTCTAAGGAGAAGAAAAAAAGAGGGGGTGCGTAATGAATGGGGTGCTTTTCAAGGTCATATTTTCCCTGTGTTGTTCTGCCTAATTCCAAAAAAATAAATTAAAGTGCCCTCCCTTAGAGATTAAGCTCACTTAGTGATACCAGTGTTACACCAACAAACACAGTATTAACCAACTGAATAGGCAATTACGCCGCGATCGGTTCTGTCACTCACTGTTTCAGCGAAGTTAACTCCTCACTGAAATGGAGCACTTATGTTAAAAACGACTGAGTGTGAAGTGAAATAAAACCCAAATGAATATCAGGGAATGTTTAATATGCTAGAGTGGGTTTCAATGTCTGACGTTTAAGAGCTTATACATATAACATCTGAAGGTCTGACTCTCCCAAGCTTTAGATTCCCAGCCCATTAGCGATACATATAACACCCCCCCCCCCCCAAATCCACCTAATGCTTCACCTAATAACCAACCAAACAAAGAAAAACAGAAATATGTAAATGTCACTTTTATTTGGTTTTCGATGTGTGCAAAAGGAAATTACTTATGGTAATTACAGCTGCCAAAGTCAGAAAGGGGAATTTTTTATTTTTTTTAGTCCTGTGCTTATTTGCATTTGACCACATGGCTTGTTTCTGTATGTCATTATAAATCTGCCTTATGACGACTCTGTTCATCTGCATTCTGGTTTCCCGCTAAAGCACTGACAGAGCTAATTAAGATGGCTCTTTATTGTTACATCAATACGAAGGACACTAGTTAAGTAATAATAATGCCTCAAATCATTATCTAAGCCTCCAAAGTTTCCATGGTTTCGTGTTTTCGTTGTCGGGAGATCTGACTGATTAGGTTTAAAAGTGGTAGCCATAAAGTAATAACAGTTACTTAGCTAATGATGCAATAATGTAGGTTCAGAATGAGTTTATAATGATGATCCTTTTCGAAGAATGTTTTTATAGTAGCATGTGGCAAGAACAAGCCAGCCAATGTCATGTGGTCACTTGTAAATGACTACTAGAGTCTAGCTAGTGTGATTTTCTCATAATATGTTGAACTGCAAGGTCACTGCATATCATACAAACAGGACGACGGCTTTGTGACGCACTTGATTTTGCTCGTGTTAGTCAGCGTGTTCATGCTAACTAAGTCGTCCTAGTAAAAACGACTGTTTAGCACTTTACAATAATCCTACACTACCTGACACTTACTGAAGCATGAACTATTGAGAGCTAATCAGGAACTAACGAAGAGCTAAGCTTAACCACGACATGAGGCTTATAAATTCATGTGTCTACAACAACCATCTTATGTACATGTTTGTTAGTTAATGGATTAATTACCACTGCTAAATGAATGAATGTCACTGTATTCGTTTCACTCTCGTGTGTGAGAAGGTGCACAGCCCCGGGTCCGAGCCTCCCAGAGCATCTTCTAGGAATCTGTCTGAACCTTCATCCTTTAGCCTTTTTGTCTGTTTTTCTCTATTGTAATTCTGCACATGGCCAGACATTAGTCTGAAATCTAAAATGCTTCAGTAGATTCCAGATGTAAAAGAACAATAGTAATCCTGTCTGTTGACATCAGTGAGATATCCAGTGCACCAGACTTATAACTCTGAACTGTCTGATCACACAGACAAGCAGTGACTGAGGCAGGATTCTCCTTCTATCAGACACACACACACACACACACACACACTGAGCATAAAAAAGTCTCAGACACACAAACACACACACACACACACACACGGAAACATAATGCCCATTTCAGCTGACTGTCCAAACCGCATCACACTGGTCACACGAATTCCTCGGACAGAATTATAACATTACAATAGCAATACATAAATCCGAATGGACCGTCCCTTTGTTAAAGTCAAGCCACACGATGGAAAAGATGAGGGACGAGGAAAAAGGGAACTGAGTCCAATTGACTGGCCTATCTTTTTAATTAACTTTGTCCATCTGCTTTCCTTATCACGCTACATTAGGATCTGTCACTCAGATTGTGTGTGTGTGTGTGTTTGCGAGTCGGCAGAACTCATGAGTATGCTGATTAGCAGATAAGTCCTGCCAGTGAAGGAGGAGAGTGGGAGTGATAATAAAAAGTGTAGCAATAGTCTCAAGGTTTCCAGATTATTATGGTGCTGTATAGAGACCCTGTATAATCTGTGACTAGGAAAAAAAAATCTTTAATCGAGTAATTTCTCTCGCTATATTGGCATGTTGACATAAAATGTCCAGCAAGCTAGCAAGATATCAGTGAATATGAGTCTGTGAGCTGTGCTTCTGGGACTCATTCTCTTTGTTCATAGAGTTTATTTACTATTATGAGAACGCTTTATGATCTTCATTTGAAGAGCTACAAACTGCCCTGCATCACTGTACACCCAGTATGGCTGACCATCGTAGCTATCTTTATTGACACGAACATGTTATTGTTCAGTCTGTTACAACATTCCTGCTGGAAGTGATGATTGTAAAAGGCTGCTGTGTAAAACGTGGTTCTAAGACACACCAAAATATGATTAGAAGCGAAAGAAGTTTTCTCACACTTCCTATTTTCTCTGTTCAAATCCACCCACACCAGGTCATAGCTGTTTCCTCTGAACTCAAGTCTCTATAACATTCTCAGAGAAGAAAAAGAAAGCTTATTAAGGGTATTTCATTGTTAAAAGCATAAGTTTGACACATGAAGTGGGATTAAAAATGTGCTAAAATGTAGTACATTTTGAGGGGTAGTACTGGTTCAAGCGGTTAAGGCTCTGGGATGTTGATCAGGGTTCAAGCCCCAGCACCACCAAGCTCCACTGTTGGGCAATTGAGCAAGGCCCTTAACCCTGTATCACAGATATGGTGCTGTATCATACACTATATTGCCAAAAGTTTTGGGACGTCTGCCTTTACATGCACATTAATTTAATATGGAGTTTGCCCGCCAAACATGAAGGGTCCATGGCCAAACTGTTCCCAGAAAGTTGGGAGCATGAAATTGTCCAAAATGTCTTGGTAAGCTGAAGCATTAAGAATTCCTTTCACTGGAACTAAGGGGTCAAGCCCAACCCCTGAAAAACAACATGTGAATTCAATGATTTAGAGGGGTGTTCCAAAACTTTTGTCAATATAGTGTAGCTGCCCCCTGTGCTCTGACCCCGACTTCCTCAGCTGGGCTATGTGAAGAAAATAATTCCACTAATCTGTAATGTATATGTGGCGATAATAAAAAGGCTGCTTGGATTTATTTAAACAGTACAGTGACGGAGTTGGACATGGTTCAGTTACACTGCTGCAGAACGAAACGTACAGCCCACTCGAGATCATATTTCTCATACAGATGCTGATGCAAATAGAAGTATTTTCTGGACAGGAGGAATTACAAATCGTATTTGCAATTGCGTTTTCCATTTGTGGACGCATAAATTGAAATAATATCGCAAAACTATGTATCACCATTTGCATTTTCGTTCACACCAAAGTTTTAAATCGAAAAGCCATTTCATCTGCAGTTGCATTTTCTCGCAAGTTATGATGCCGTCATTTCGAAAAAGCGGTAGCAATTACCCCGCTTGCTATTTCTCTTTCTCTGTGTTGTGTATGGAAGCTGCCAAAATTCAAATGGATTCGCAGTTCCGTTTGCATTAGCATTTCCGATGCGCGCTGTCGATCAGTGTCAGGGTGGGAGTGCATTATGGGGTGTGTCTTTATAGCTGCAAATAAGTTGCATGAAAACATTTTTTTGTTCTGACACTTGGTTAAACCGATCTCTTTGTGTTTTCTTGGCAACTTTACAAGCTGCGTTTTGTCTTATTTACTTTTTTTTTAATCAGAGGCCAAAAAATGTCTGTCTGTTTTCTTTTGAGCTCAGAAGTTTTTCGTCATGTCGCAAAACACAATGGTGATTAGTGCCTCGTATGACAGTAGACATTCAGGGCTTCAAGAACCGGAAACATTTTTTTCGCCCTTGGCCTACTAGGGGCAATAGATTCATAGAAAATATTTTTTTTCCCACAAATGCTTTGTAAGATTTGGTAAAAACGTCTCACGCTGGATAGATGGATGGATGGATAGATGGATGGATGGATGGATAGCTGGATGGATGAATAGATGGATGGATGAATAGATGGATGGATGAATAGATAGATGGATATGTAGATGGATGGATGGATGGATGGATGGATGGATGGATAAATGGATATGTGGATGGATGGATGGATGGATGGATGGCAGGATGGCTGGATAGATAGATAGATAGATAGATAGATAGATAGATAGATAGATAGATAGATAGATAGATAGATAGATAGATAGATAGATAGATAGATAGACAGACATCTGGATGGATGAATAGATGGATGGATGGATGAATAGATAGATGGATGGATGGATGGATGGATGGATGGCAGGATGGCTGGATGGATGGATAGATAGATAGATAGATAGATAGATAGATAGATAGATAGATAGATAGATAGATAGATAGATAGATAGATGGATGAATAGATGGATGGATGGATGAATAGATAGATGGGTGGATGGATGAATAGATAGATGGATATGTAGATGGATGGATGGATGGATGGATGGATGGATGGATGGATATATAGATGAATATTGTTATCACAGGAATCCGAATCTAGATCTCTAATGAGCAAACGAAAGTCAACTTGAAAGCTAAAAAATACCTAGAAACTCAAAACTGAGAAAGAAAGAAAGAAAGAAAGAAAGAAAGAAAGAAAGAAAGAAAGAAAGAAAGAAAGAAACTTAAAAGAATAGCCTGGTTTGAGATGAAATGAAGCTTGTTAAGAATCATCATATAACTGATCATACGATGAAAAAAAAAACAACCAACCTACTGATAGTGATAAAAATATACAGGATGTGAGATAGGGGCATACAGGAAGTACGCATACTGTAACATGAGAAGGGCTTAGATGGCTGCTGACAAATAGCTTTTGACATAAGCTGTTTATGCTGCTAAAGCATTCTAGGAACTGACATTAGCTTGCGACACAAACTATGAATTTTTTTTTTCCGCTTCTAGAGCTGTTTTTGTGTGTTTCACATTCAGGATGTGCAAGTCAGCGTGGGACATGAAGACGCTGCTGATAAAAAAAAAGCAAACAAAAACAAACAAACGTAGGATTTTTCGAAATTCAGTTCATGATGAATTATACATAGGACTTTCCCAGCAAATGACACCGTGTACTCTCTAGGAAATCTGCAAAAGCAGCAACACTGAATCATGTAAAGCCTGAATATTACCTGTAAAGGCATAATGACATGATCACAAGCATACCTACTATTCTCTCTCTCTCTCTCTCTGTTGAGTGGCACTCCTGAGCTCCCAGCGTTCCTGACCGTTTCTGCTCTTCTGACTTGCCTGATCCACCCTGATGCCCTACTTCCAGGTGGAGTCTCATCGCTTCTAGGTGCTCACTGCTGATGAGAATATCCCCACATGGACCAACTGGACATACATGTCAGTGGCTTTGAACTGCTGTTGATGTGGTCAGTTTTGCTCTCGGATCTCCATCATTTAATAGAATTTATGTTATATGGGGAATTTGGTTGCTTAGTGGTCAAGGTGTTGGACTACTGATGGGATGGTTGTGAGTTTGAATCCCAGGTCCACTAGGCTTCCACTGCTGGGCCGCGAGCAAGGCCCTTAACCCTCAATGTATAAAATGGAATAAATTGTAAGTCGCTCTGGATAAATGCTGTAAATGTAAATATGTGAAAACAAACTGATTTTTAATGACACTGGTGTTACTCAAATGAGGTTGGGTTCTCTTTTAAATCTTGGTCCTGTCAAGGTTTCTTCCTTCTTGGGGAATATTTTTCCTTGTCATCATGGCTGCCTGCTTCCCCATTAGGGATAAATATAAATTTCATTTTAAACTTTAATTCTGAATTTTTATAATTCTGTAAAGCTGATTTGAGTCTGTTGTTAAAATTCTTTACAAATAAAACTGAATTAAATCCAATTTAATTAACATGCTGGGTTTTGATTCGAAAGGGTTTTGTGGAATCCATATGATAGTTTGCACTGTAAAAAATGTTGGACTAGTGGCTCAGAGCAGTGCAGTAGATTAGCTGCAAACCATTTCCCAGAGGAAGAAAGGACAGTGATGGTTCTGGAAAGCGGTGTGATCGTTTTTTAGATAACGAGAGGTTGTCTCGGGCATGAGAGCAGGGAGAGGAACACAGAGCTCAGTTCAGGAGCTACTTCATTTTGTCTGATGGGGAGAGAGGGGAGAGAGAGAGAGAGAGAGGTGGAGAGGTTGGATGAAGTTGTGGCATGAGAGAGAAGAAGGAGGGAGGGTGGCAGTGCGTAACGAATCATTCTGCAGACATCTCTCTGTCCTGCAGGTCATTAACAGGAGATGGATAACTGCAGGAGCTGAAGCTGGCAGCAGGCAGACATGAGGATGTAAAAGAGTGAGAGAGTGAGAGAGAGAGAGAGTGCAAAAGAGAAGCGGGGAAGGAATTAAGGCAACTATGATTGAATGGAGGAGTGATGAATGAGTTCTCGGTTCAGGAACCAGGCCCTGGAACTCCAAACTGAGATGTAGGCTTATAATGAAACTATAGACAGCCCTGCGGCTGGCGCACACACACACACACACACACACACACACACACACACAGTGATTGATAAAGTATAGATTTCTTTCCCTTCTCTCAGATATGATGTTCCTCCCTTAACTGGCAGAATTAATTTCCTCAAAGTATATACTGTATATTTGTGCTGAAATTGCAGTAGCCTGTAAAGCAATGTAAAGGAGACCTTCAAGAAACTTTTGAGAAAGAAGTAAAACTCTTCCAAGAGCATTTGAACATTCAAAAAGCACAGCTAGCTCTGTTTCACATTTTGCTACTTGATGACCTTTTAAAATAAGTCAGGGGGAACCTGCTGGTTTAGAGGTTTGGGGTTCCCAGGTTTGCCCCTGACCTGTGTATATTAGAATGCTTTTCCCATGATTCAGGGGTTTTTCTCTGAGTACTCTGGTTTCCTTCCTCAGTCCAAAGACATGCATGTAGACTGAAAAGTGGATCACTAAATTGTCCGTAGTGTGTGGCACCCTAGTCAGGGTGTCTCCTGTCTTGTGCATTAAGTCCAATGGGATAGACTCCAGGCTCCCTGCAACCCTGTGTAGGATAAGTGTACAGAAAATGGATGGATGGATGGATGGATGGATGCGTGGATGGATGGATGGGTGCGTGGAGGGAGGGATTGATGGATGGATGCGTAGATAGATGGATGGATGGGTGCGTGGATAGATGGATGGATGGATGGATGGATAGGTAGAGGGGTGGGTGGATGCATGGATGGATGCATGGATAGATGAATGATGGATGGATGGATGGATGGATGTGTGGGTGGATGGATGGACGGATGGATGGATGGATGGGTACCTTTCATTTGTTCATACCTCTTTCCTCAACTTGTACTGAAAGTTATGCAGATTAAAGCTTAAAGATGGAGTTTTCAAGACTTAATTCTTGGGATATCGACCAGAACCCAACAACATCACCATTGCTTGTTCTAATTTGTGCAAATTTCTCATGAGGTCCAGATCCTGTAGCTGGACTGATTGCTTTGTGACCATTATGTGCAGCACTCCTGTGGAGTAGCACAATCCAGGCATGTTTTCAGTCTCCACTCCCTCCGCTCCTACTTATTTTTGGTCAGTCAGAGGAGAGTTCTGGACACACTGTATAAGAACACGTGTGAAAAAAATAAATAAGTGTTTGCAGTGAAGAATAAGTGCAAAAAGTGCTTGCTGCATGCCTATGGTTTAACACATAAACGTGTGATGTGAGTAACTCATATCCTGGCTATAACACCAAATCTTCTGCAAATATGTAAATAGATATTAAAAGTAATAAAGTAAGCTGAAATATTTAGTCATATTAAAAATGCATCAATGGAATTGTACCAGACTGATAGACCAGCATTTTTGTTCTGTAAATGTTTTCGCAGCCATTTGTGACATAGCATGAAAAGTTACAAATGGCTAAGATCAGACATCAGAGCTTCTCTCACACCTATTTCATGACTAAAAGAAAGCAAGAGAGAGAGAGAGAGAGAGAGAGAGAGAGAGAAAGAAAGAAAGAGAGATCACTGACAGGATGTGCATGTCAATGCTGTGTATTAAGCAGGTGCATTAATAGAAAGTCCTTGATGATACCAGCGATTAATCCTACTTCATTAGTGCCAGAGTCCTTGATCCTCTAATTATACATGCTAATTATACCCCACCCCCCCACCCCCAACACACACACACACACACACACACTCACTCACTCTCTCTCACTCTCACACCCACATGCATAACCTGAATAAAGTCTGAAAATCTCCTGTCAAGGCAGTCTTTTAATCTCACAAATGAAATTAAAATGCTTAATAGAAATCAGTAAACTTGCTATTAACAAACTGAGAACACTGGGCTGTAAATACAGGCTCAGATTAGTCACCAAAAAGTCATTTCACATTCATTGCAGTTATAGTATCATTAAATAAATATGCAATATAACTGGCTGCTGGAAAAGTCGCTGAAATGCATCACTTTTAAATGAGTAACAGAAGAGCAGTACACTCTATGTGCTCAGCATTTCTGAAGCTATTTCTGTCCTGGAGACTACAAACCCTTGGCAATCTTTTGCAACATCATCCACTTTTATTTACAGGGAAATACATGATTACCATCTCTGTGTTCTTGACCCTAGCATTTCTAGGAGTACTCTTTTTCGGACTGGCTCTTTGTCTAGAGTCTGTGTTTGATCATTACACTGTTTTCTACTCGCCAGTTTCTACTCTTCTATATCTGCTCATTATATTTTGTTTACACAGAAGTTTAAGGAAAAGGTTCGGTTCACTACTCAACGAGACATGGTGTGAAAAAAAAACATGGAGGTTTTGTTTGGCGGGGAAAAATAACAGTGACATCATAAGCATAGTACAAGTTTATACAGGTGACTTAATCAACATAATCTTGAATTTCCTCCAGGATCAATAAAGTATCTATCTATCTATCTATCTATCTATCTATCTATCTATCTATCTATCTATCTATCTATCTATCTATCTATCTATCTATCCAGCCATTCAACCATCCATCCGTCCATCCATCCATCCATCCATCCATTCAACAATCCGTCTGTACATCCGTCCATCCATCCACCCATTCAACCATTCATCCATCCAGCCATCCATCCAACCCTCCATCCACCCATCCATCCATTCAACCATCCATCCATCCATCCATGCACACATTTTATTATTGAAAGTTGCTAGTTGTTGCATTATGAAGTTTTGTACTATAAAGGCGTTCCTACTACTGGTTGCCATAATAATGTTTATCAGTGGGTGGTGCAACTAGCATTCCACTACACAACAAATTCCCACTAAAATGAAACATCCGTGAAGGAAATTTGCCGTTCGTATATAAAATTCAGCAGTGGATACATGCATCATATCATACCAGATGACGGAGAATCAGTGTGTGCTCTTTATCCTGGATCACGTGCACACTACTGTCCTTACTTAATAAAAGGGTTAATAAAAGGTCAACAGAAGCAACCAGTTCAGAACTGAAAAGGTGGTCTGCAGTGATACCAGTGATCGACTGCACTAACGTGATTAATCCACAAGACCTCATGACACAGAAGAACATTTCAAGTAATATACGTTCTCCTGTTGAAAACAAATGATATGCTAATTCATCATTTTTGATAGTCAGATATGCAAATATATTCAGGTCACAAATGCACAAGACAACAAAGACAACATGTTGGACATTTTTCAAGAAAACACAAACACTGTTGCTAACTTTCAGTTAGATAGGGTTCGGGTTAGGGTTCGGGTAAGGGCTAACCTTATCTACTCAGTTAGATAGTTAAAAACATTAAATCAGTGAACAAATAAAACTGGCAGCTAGATGCGATATGCGATGAAAGGCCGAACACAAAACACGCCTCATGGAGCATATGTGTGTATTCTACTTTAGTTGTAGTAGGTTTGAGAAGCAGCTACACGCCTCCTTTTCGCTGAATCTGTGACTTTTTTCTTGCGTTTCAACTTGATATGAGAATCCGTCATCGTTTTGATATACTCTAAGGGGGTTTTTCCCTTGCCACAGTCGCCTCAGGCTTGCTCACTAAGGATGATTTTGTCTAACATCTAGGATTGTTATGGTTCTTATGTTCTGTAAAGCTGCTTTGAGACAACGTCCATTGTTAAAAGCGCTAAACAAATAAAATTGAATTGAATTGAATATGCTAATGAGGTGACCTGTCCAGGGTGTACTCCTGCCTTTTGCCCAATGTGTGCTGGGGAAACAGTGTTTATTTAAGCGTACTTTACATCAATTATGCTTTGTTTCTGCTTTGTGCAGGTCTATATTGAGAATTTATATTATTTTAAATCACACGCTCCACATGCCTGAAGAATTTCCTTCTATTCAGATGATTTGTTAATACCTGCTAAGTAGATGAATTGTTCTTAAATGTTACCTTGAGCGAGTCAGGATTGGGGAGAATCACTAAGGTTCCTTGAATAAATATTAAATAGTGTTTTCCATTTCATGTTCAAAACCAGTGAGCCATCTGGGATGGCAAAAGTGACCACTATTACTGATGTTTAATTTCCAAACCCATCCGACAAGTATATATATGATCAGAAAATAATTGTGGAAAATAACTGAAAGATCATTGTTTGTGCTGGATTGAAAGGTACCATCAAATATCTACACTACATCAAGCCAGGTTAAAGAATCCCAGAGTCATTCTGTTACATTCTGTTCAATTACAGATTATAGTCAGATTTCTGTGATTAGTGAGACGATCTCTCAGTCCAACCCTAACCAGGAAAAAAGAAAGATTATTTCCAATTCTAACACACCGAATCTCACAGAACACCTCGACCACATTCTCGTTTCTGCTCTATTCCTCGTCATTCCTGTGCTCCACAGCTCACCTTCTGGAGAAGAAGGAAAGCATGGAAGAAATAAACACAAGCTTTATTTTTAATTCAGTGATTGGAGGGGGGAAAAAGGACACCTGCTGAATGTAGATGGGGCCTGCTGACTTAATGGATTCACAGTGCATGTGTAATTCACAAGACGGTGTAAAAGCGAAAGAGAGAAAGGTAGGAGATGAAAGAGAATGCTGTGCAGACAGATAATAGGGGGGTGAGAAAGAATAGAGGGAGTTTGAGAGAGAGATAGATTGTGCGTGTGTGAGAGAGAGAGAGAGAGTGAGAGAAGAACCGACCAAATGTTTCAAAATAAGAACCAGATGATGGAATGGAACAGAATGTATTTTGTCCTGACTGGCACTAAATCATTGTGATCATCACCTTATGGTCAATTTATTAGGAACACCACACTAGTCCTAAGTAGGAGGCCCTTTGCTCTCAGAACAGTCTGAATTCTTTGTAGCATAGATTCCACAAATTCCACTTCGAGATCCATGTTGATGTCACATAATACATTATTGCTGCATGTTTCTCAGCTCTGTGTGTCTGCTACTCTACCACATCCCAAAGCTGCTTTATTCGATCGGGGAGACCAGTGAAGAACACTGAACTCATTGTCACATTCATGGAACCAGCTTGAGATGACACTGTGACATGGTGAGTGTCAGGAAAACATTCCCTATACACCAGCTTGAACTGGAATCCATGGATCCATCCTGACGTCTTCTGCATTCTGGGATGCTTTTCAGCTCAGCGTGGTTATACAGAGTGGCTGATGGGACAACTGCAGTATTGTTTGTGAATAATAAACTCAGCATGGATATATTTTACAGATATGAATATAATAGTTAGAGATGAGTATTGCCTCTGCTGAGCATGTGTGTAAGATCCAGAGGGTCTCTGAGTGGACATGTCCACTTTTGTCTCTCTCTCTCTCGCTCTCTCTCTTTTTCCCTTCCACTTTTCATATGCAGTGAGAATATGTATATCTTCCTGAGCTCCTTTCAATCCAGCCACAAAAAGTCTTTCAAATTCAAATAGTACCATGACAAGCTATTTTGCCTAACAATTGGCAGTATTTTTCCCCCTCATCCATTTAATAGATGAATCATTAAAAAAAAGAGAGAGAGAGAGAGAGAGAGAGAGAGAGGGAGGATAGGCAGAGGGAGTGAAGGAGAAAGAGGGGGAAAGTGTAATGTGCCACTGTGTATTGTACAGTGCTCTTGTTCAGATTTTGACAGCATGACCCAAACTTCCCAGGCCAGCCTCTGTGGAGCAGAAAGTGTGTCCGGTCTTGTTAGGAAGCGTGACATTTGTGTGTGTGTGTGTGTGTGTCATGGTGTGTATGTACTTGGTTTTGAGCTCCCCTTACTGTACACAGCATAAGCCAAACAACCCAACAGTTCTTGCTACATTTCACACACAGTACATGTGTGAAATATTCTGTTTAGCACATTTTGTGTACAAATTTCAAGCACCATTGTTACTTTGACCCAAAAGCTCAATGTAAAAGCTTCCATACAAAATAATATGTTCATTGAGGACAATCACTGACACACATGATGTACATGTTGTTGTTGTTTCAGCTGCTCCCTGTTCGGGGTCGCCACAGCAGATCATTTGGTCCGCGTGTTTCGATTTGGCACAGGTTTGTTACGCCGAATGCCCTTCCTGACACAACCTTACCATTTTCTCCAGGCTAGGGACCCGCACACAGAGTTAACTCTTCGGTGGCTGAGGTTAGCTCTCTGCCCTGGGGAATCGAACCTGGGCCACATTGTCTGTAAAAGCTTCTGTGGTAAAAATCAAGCACAGCTATAGCAGTCATCAGTGATATGGTCTTAAAATAGAGAACTAAAAAGAAAAAGGTTGTTGATATTGAAACACCGTCTCCATGTTACCATGGCTACTACATGGCTTCACCTCCAAGTCCAGGTTGAACTCATTGTTTAAACTATATTCAGAGTGTGCTTAATTCATGGGCTTTTCTCCCTCTCTCTATCTTTGTCATGCGCACACACACACACACACTTTACTCTTCTCTAGCTGTGAGGCACACTCATTATCACACACCCACATATATACAGAATAATGGTGGTCAGAGGTAACTGCACTTCCAGCATAAGCAGTGCCATTGCCATGACAACTCTGAAAATGTCCATTAGTTTTCATTAGTACTATGATAACACTCCTACTCTTTACTCACTCTCTCTCTCTCTCTCTCTCTCTCTCTCTCTCTCTCTCTCTCTCTCTCTCTCTCTCTCTCTCTCTTTTGCTCCTCCATTGTTCTCTGATGGAGTGCAGAAAACAAGGCATTGCACAACCCTAGGCACGAACCCAGAAAACTAAAGGTTTCAAATCGTTGTGTCCTAAAACATTTATTTTTCCCCTCTACAATTGGTTGAAATCACAGAAAGAAAGCTACTTAGCTACTTTTAATTCTAGCTCTGTACAACGGAAATGTGACGACAACAACATGCTCCAGAACGATTTCACACAAAAAATGAGACTGAGCTTGAATTTTCCATTTGCTGATGGGAGAGTATGTCGTATTCAGATATTTCAGCCAGTCCAGTTTTCTCCTGCTGCGGAGTGAACAGTAACGATAGACATGATGAAATGTTGCTTAGAAGTGAAAGAATAAAGTCTGCAAAAAATGTATTATGAGTACAATAACAAATAGCCACTGCCAGTGCAATACGTTCGAATAAATAAATAAATTATTGTAAACTTCTAGGAATATCAGCTCACATACTTCCTATTCTTCAACACTGTCCAACTTCCCTTCCTGTTCTGAGAATAAAAAAGAGAACAGCTCTTTAGAAGGACATTATGTATCTGCCTGCCACATTATATTTTTTCCCCTTTTTATAACAC
This sequence comes from Hemibagrus wyckioides, assembly GCF_019097595.1. NCBI lineage: Eukaryota > Metazoa > Chordata > Actinopteri > Siluriformes > Bagridae > Hemibagrus > Hemibagrus wyckioides. The sequence continues at coordinate 3,889,520 of NC_080724.1, forward strand.
CGTATTGTGAATCCCCATTTTTCATTTATTCCCTGTACCAGATATCCCACACAGAGTCACCGGGAACTTGAAGCATACACACACTCACAATTTAGGGATGTCAGTCAGCCTAAAACACATGTCTTTAGACTAGGGGAGGAAACTGGAGGAAACCCCTGAAGTACAGGGACAACATGCAAACTAAACACTACACACACTACATACACACAGTAGAGCAGGAATCAAGCCCCAAACACCAAAGGTCCAGAGGTGTGACCACTACTGCACCATGTCTCCTTTCCCTCAGCCTCAACCTGCTTATCTATCTATCTATCTATCTATCTATCTATCTATCTATCTATCTATCTATCTATCTATCTATCTATCTATCTATCTATCTATCTATCTATCCGTTCGTCCGTCCGTCCGTCCGTCCGTCCGTCCGTCCATCCGTCCATCCGTCCGTCCGTCCGTCCATCCATTCTCTATACCGCTGATCCTACTGTGTCATGGGGAATCTGGAGACTCAGGACACAAGCCAGGGTTCACCCCGGACAGGATGCCAGTCTATCTCAGGACACAATTGCTTACACACTCACCCACCTATTCAGACACTACAGACAATTTAGAGATGCATTCAGCCTACAACACATGCCTTTGGACTGGGGAGAACCCAGAGGAAACCCCCGAGGCAGAAGGATAACTGTAAACTCCATGGTGGAGGTTGGAATTTATCTACATATACTCCTGGCAAATAAAGCTTTCTCTGAATAGAAAAAAAATGAAAATGATAACATCCAAAAAAAAGGTGATGGCGGATTTATGAGGAGACCAATCAGGGGAACCCTGTCTCCCTCCCTCTTTCCCTCTCCCTCTCTCTCTTCCTATCCCATATACACAGAAATGTTATTTCTATGATTTTATGTATGAATGTTCTCCCCTACTGCGGCTGGGATTGAATGCCTTCAGCAGTTATTGGGCTGTGTTGATGAGGAGCCTCATTGTGGTCTCATCACACATCCTGGCAGGGGTCTAAGCGAAGATAAAAATTCGACGAGGTATTTTGTAGCCCACACACTGTCACATCCACATCCGCTCGCCGTCGTTGTCAACGTTACAACTATCATTCAGTCGCATCTTGGTTTTGCCGTCGCTTGTTTTTGCTTTCACCGTCCTCATGTAATCTTCAGTTATCCTCTTCATACCTCGTTCTCGTATCCCAGGGACAACGAACGTGAGAGTGGGCTAAATATAGACATAATATTTGCTATAGGGAATCAAATGGAGTCCATATGTTATAGAAATGTCACACAACATCCTGTCCGCTAAATCCTTCTCCTGCATTCTCTGTGGTCCTTCTCAAGTCCAGAGCAAAACTTTTCACGTATTATCGGTGTCGTCGCACAGCACATAAAAGCAATGACTACAAATTTCAACAAATAGCTACTAGGAAGAATCGTCTTCCTTACTGAAACGGCTCCTCCAGCGGGCCTGTGCTGCATGAGGGAGCATTAGACTTGTTGTTTATTTATTGTGCAATCCACTGTATTGACTGAGTTGGAGTAATTTGCGATGAAATAGTGAAACAGACCTAGTTAGAGGCTAGTCGAGACACGGTAAGTAAGGGTGCACAAATGACCTGTAATTGGCCTGTAAGCACAGCGGCAGTAATTCAGTCTGAATTCAAACGTAATGAGCAATGTTGCGGGTGGTTCACAGAAACACAGGGCCCGTTTGGCTGTCGGAGCCGGTTTTGCCGGCACAAAGTAATAGCAACAAGACAAAAACACTTCTGTCTCTTGTGAAAACATGTTCCCAAATGCAGTGGAAATAAAATATGAAATCCAAGTTATATGGAAAAATCTCACCAACATAGCGTCGAAAAAGTCCGGTCGGTTTTTATGTATACTTCTGGAGTGCTAAGGCTTTTGAACCCACTAGAAATGTCTTTCATAAAATCAAACTAATGGATACATATCAATATATATGAATACATATGTCAGTAATTTGTTTGTTCATTAAAAAGTCTTTTTATTGAGCCGGTTATTCACATTATAAATGCATTATTTAAAACCAGCTGCTTGTGACATTGCATCCTTTACACATGGCATCTATTTCATCGTTTACATTTGTTCTGGTTCCAGCTTGAGCTTGGGTTACTGCCTGAGTGAAGTTTCGCATGTTGTGTTTATGCTGCTTTCCTAAAGCTCTCCAGATGAACACAATGCTAAAGTGTTAGTGTGTGTGCATACACATGGTGATTATAATGGACTGATGTTGTGTCCAGGGTGCATGGTGTTCCTACAGACTAGGATGAAGCTGTTGAAGATGAAGATACTGGCAACACACACCAACTAAAAGCATGACCTAGTCCTACGGTATAGCCAGAGCTCACTTTTTGTGCTGGAGCAGCATGGAAATAGGGTAACAGTGTAAACCTGTCACTGCAGTGGTAGCTCACTGGTTAAACTCTAATCAGAGAGTCCAAATCCCAGAGCTGTCACTGTGGACACCTCGACCAAAGCCCTTAACCTTGACTACGCCATTGAGTTATATATATATATATATATATATATATATATATATATATATATATATATATATATATATATATATATGTAAATCACTCTGAATAATGGTGCCTGCCATTATTCATGCACCGTAATTTATGGATCTGCTTTGAAGCTGTCCTAAGTCACCTGAAATATTTTAGATCTGTAACAAATAATAAGCCGTGTCTATTAAATAAAGATTCAGGAAACACGTTCAGAACAGCGACAGGCCAAATCTAATGAAATTCCACATGCGCCGAATTTACTGGCATCACAGAGACATGTATTTATGTCCCGGAGTGCTGAAAAGGCACAAAAGTAAACAAGATGTCAGAGAATTTGTTTATGAGGCAGACTGTTGTTTCTAATACGATAAAAATGAATACGCAGAATCGTACGCGAAACAGTCAGTGTCAGTGTGCTGTGCTAAACACACTTAAAGACAAGAAATAGAACTGGACATCACTGCTTAATAACACTCTATTCATTCTTATTCCACCATTCATTTTATTTTGGTTTTTTCAATTACGCTCCTCTTTGCCAGGTTAGCACCTGCGCTATTGGTCAGAATATTAGCGAACCCAGACATGCCACGCCATCTGTCACATCCAGACGTGCCAATACTGGGATCTTCTGCCTCATTTTTGCGCTTCCATTATGATTCGGAATAAAAATGTCAGTTTGCTGATGTCTCTAAACAACAATCACCTGATTGTCTGTTTTTTTTTTTTTTTTTTTCAGTTAGCGCAATCTTTTCTGCATTCCATTATTATTATGATTGCCTTCAGACGAACAGTAAGCAAAACTTTTTCTTTTTATTTATCTCTATGTGGGGAAATTATATGGTCTAGAAATATAATTTGACAAAAAGAAAGTGTCCATAAATTGTAAATTTGTGATTATAATATTCACAGCGGATGTTGTGTTGTTCTGTCTGCCTGAGATGAGACGTGTGTGTGTGTGTGTGTGTGTGTGTGTGGGTGTGTGTGGAGTAAAATACTGCATGATATGATGTGACAGTGTTTAGTCTCTGCCTCCTATCATTAATCCGAGAGAGCGAGATTTCACAGAGCCTTATGGGATGCATCCTAAATATGACACATTCACACACTGATATACTCGCATGGCCATAACAGTTCATAAAACTGCCAGAAGGGAGGAGAAGGAATTGTAGATAGTGACAGAAAAAAAAACACAACTTTGGATAAATATGAGGTCCTGGACAAGGCAAGATATATACACACACATAGAGTATATAGATAAATATAGATTCCAGAACAAAGAGTAGGTAATTATGAAGGAGATAAATATAATTCTTATGAATTGATGCGTTGTGGATTTAATCCACGATTCCTGTATGCAATTCATTAATATTGCAGCAAGACTGCTGTTGTAAGTGCATGTGTGTGTGTTTTCTCCTCACAACCTAATGGACCTTATACTGAGAGGAAGTGGAGCAGTGACACAAACACCCATGCGCTCATGCATGCATGCACACAAAAACTGTAAAACACTTAAAAACACATAAAAAAAACAAATCTCCATCGTCACAGTTCCCACGCTGGCCGAGAAGTGCGAAACAAAACAACAAATCCAAAAACACAAGGTAGGTATCGTTTTTGCGAATGGAATTCTTCCCTCTGATTGGACGAGACAGCTGTCACTCAGGATATACAGGGAGTCCAGCAGTAGAAAGTGGATTGGTGTGTGTGTGAACGCAGCTCTGCTCTTATAGCACTAAATAATCTGGAATCTTCCAAACATTCCTGTGTGTTTAGAGATCGCCAACTGATCTTTATGCCATGATATGCTATCAGTATATCCAACATCACGCTATATGAACGTCCTTCCTCACAGTAGAGCTGAATGAACTCCATTTTCTTATAAAGATAAATATATATGTTTGTTATTTTCTTAAAAAGTTTTAAAGTTGGACTATCGAGAAAAAAATGGTTTAAAGTGAACCCAGAACTCGTTTCCTACTTCTTGTACATCTTGAGTGACAGATGTCTCATCCAATCAGAGGGAAGAATTCCATTTGCAAACTATACCTAAGTTTTCCGGTTTGTCTGAATTGTCCTTGTGTTTCCAGATTTGTTATTGCATTTCCGGATTTGTTATCATGTTTCCAGATTTGTTATTGTGTTTCCGGATTTGTTATTGTGTTTCCGGATTTGTTATTGTGTTTCCGGATTTGTTATTGTGTTTCTGGAATTGTTATTGTGTTTCTGGAATTGTTATTGTGTTTCCAGATTTGTTATTGCGTTTCTGGAATTGTTATTGTGTTTCCGGAATTGTTATTGTGTTTCTGGAATTGTTATTGTGTTTCTGGAATTGTTATTGTGTTTCCGGAATTGTTATTGTGTTTCCGGAATTGTTATTGTGTTTCCGGAATTGTTATTATGTTTCCGGATTTGTTATTGTGTTTCCGGATTTGTTATTGTGTTTCTGGAATTGTTATTGTGTTTCCAGATTTGTTATTGCGTTTCCGGATTTGTTATTGTGTTTCCAGATTTGTTATTGAGTTACTGGATTTGTTATTGTGTTTCCAGATTTGTTATTGTGTTTTCAGATTTGTTATTATGTTTCTGGATTTGTTATTGTGTTTCCAGATTTGTTATTGAGTTACTGGATTTGTTATTGTGTTTCCAGATTTGTTATTGTGTTTCCGGATTTGTTATTGTGTTTCTGGATTTGTTATTGTGTTTCCAGATTTGTTATTGTGTTTCTGGATTTGTTATTGTGTTTCCAGATTTGTTATTGTGTTTCCAGATTTGTTATTGTGTTTCTGGATTTGTTATTGTGTTTCTGGATTTGTTATTGTGTTTCCAGATTTGTTATTGAGTTACTGGATTTGTTATTGTGTTTCCAGATTTGTTATTGTGTTTCCAGATTTGTTATTATGTTTCTGGATTTGTTATTGTGTTTCCAGATTTGTTATTGAGTTACTGGATTTGTTATTGTGTTTCCAGATTTGTTATTGAGTTACTGGATTTGTTATTGTGTTTCCAGATTTGTTATTGAGTTACTGGATTTGTTATTGTGTTTCCAGATTTGTTATTGAGTTACTGGATTTGTAATTGTGTTTCCAGATTTGTTATTGAGTTACTGGATTTGTTATTGTGTTTCCAGATTTGTTATTGTGTTTCCGGATTTGTTATTGTGTTTCTGGATTTGTTATTGTGGTTTTGGATTTGTTATTGTGTTTCCGGAATTGTTATTGTGTTTCTGTATTTGTTATTGTGTTTCTGGATTTGTTATTGTGTTTCCGGAATTGTTATTGTGTTTCCGGATTTGTTATTGTGTTTCCGGATTTGTTATTGTGTTTCTGGATTTGTTATTGTGGTTTTGGATTTGTTATTGTGTTTCCGGATTTGTTATTGTGTTTCTGGATTTGTTATTGTGTTTCCGGATTTGTTATTGTGTTTCTGGAATTGTTATTGTGTTTCTGGATTTGTTATTGTGTTTCTGGATTTGTTATTGTGTTTCTGGAATTGTTATTGTGTTTCCGGATTTGTTATTGTGTTTCTGGATTTGTTATTGTGTTTCCAGATTTGTTATTGTGTTTCCGGATTTGTTATTGTGTTTCCGGATTTGTTATTGTGTTTCTGGATTTGTTATTGTGTTTCTGGATTTGTTATTGAGTTACTGGATTTGTTATTGTGTTTCTGGATTTGTTATTGTGTTTCTGGAATTGTTATTGTGTTTCCGGATTTGTTATTGTGTTTCCGGATTTGTTATTGTGTTTCTGGATTTGTTATTGTGTTTCTGGATTTGTTATTGAGTTACTGGATTTGTTATTGTGTTTCCGGATTTGTTATTGTGTTTCCGGATTTGTTATTGTGTTTCCGGATTTGTTATTGTGTTTCTGGATTTGTTATTGTGTTTCCGGAATTGTTATTGTGTTTCCGGATTTGTTATTGTGTTTCCGGATTTGTTATTGTGTTTCTGGATTTGTTATTGTGGTTTTGGATTTGTTATTGTGTTTCCGGATTTGTTATTGTGTTTCTGGATTTGTTATTGTGTTTCCGGATTTGTTATTGTGTTTCTGGAATTGTTATTGTGTTTCTGGATTTGTTATTGTGTTTCTGGATTTGTTATTGTGTTTCTGGAATTGTTATTGTGTTTCCGGATTTGTTATTGTGTTTCTGGATTTGTTATTGAGTTACTGGATTTGTTATTGTGTTTCTGGATTTGTTATTGTGTTTCCGGATTTGTTATTGTGTTTCTGGATTTGTTATTGTGTTTCCGGAATTGTTATTGTGTTTCCGGATTTGTTATTGTGTTTCCGGATTTGTTATTGTGTTTCTGGATTTGTTATTGTGTTTCTGGATTTGTTATTGTGTTTCTGGATTTGTTATTGAGTTACTGGATTTGTTATTGTGTTTCCGGATTTGTTATTGTGTTTCCGGATTTGTTATTGTGTTTCTGGATTTGTTATTGTGTTTCCGGAATTGTTATTGTGTTTCCGGAATTGTTATTGTGTTTCACACTTCTCAGCCACTGTACAGTTCGTCTATTCGTTCATTCTTATAATATTGTACTTCATAGTTTGAGTCAAACAAATCCTTCAGAACACACAGGCCGTGAAGGGAACCACTTCAACATTTAAAGCGCTCGTCTCCCAGGCTGCTAAGACTCTCACACACATTCCCTCATACACGTACACTCTGACAGCTTCTCAATAGATTATGCTTTTTCCTGCTTCTTCTAGTGATAGAACATGACAGATGCCCTTTTCTGTGGTCTGCCCAAGACACATGGGAGAAACAGATGCCTATACACAAACACACTCACTCTCTCTCTCTCTCTCTCTCACACACACACACACACACACTCACCTGCTAATATCAAAGAGCACAACCCTGAGTTATTCCACTTCCATCATCTCTCTCACACCTTCCTGTCTCTCTCCATCTTTACTTAGATGCATCTGATAGCTGTTGCAGTTCTGCTTGCTGTGGAAAAGTTCAGACGTCTGTCTCCATCTTCACAGAAGTCTGCCAAGTGTGGCGTTCTGCCTCTAGGCATTTAAATCTACATTGTTCCCCTAGAGGCATCTTCAAAAATCTCTGTCTGTGAACTCTGACCTTTCTAACGCAGGCTGCGTACGGAGACGTCCAAAAAGATAACGAGGGGTAATGAAACGTGTGAATAAGCCTCGTCTGATGTTTTCGTGTGTGTATTTTATGCTGAAAAAACACAGAAAAGAAACCTTTAATCAGAGAAAACACTCAGTAGTTCTTCTTCAATTCTTTACTTCATCTCCTCAACATGAATCTTGGTTAAACAGTTATTTTATTGTTTTTTTTTCTCATTTCCAAAGCTCAAGAAAAAAAATACTAAAACATTAATTTGGACCAAATCACTGACAACAGTTTACACCTAGAATGCGTACACTGTCACTTGTAACACAATGACCTGAAAAACACGAACAACAGGTAATATATAAGGGGAAGTGGTGGTTCAAGTGGTTAAGGCTCTGGGTTGTTGATCAGGGTTCAAGCCCCAAAACCACCAAGCACCACTGTTGGGCAATTGAGCAAAATTTACCCTCCCTGCTCCAGGGGTGCTGTTTCATAGCTGCTCCTGCCCTGACACCAACTGAGCTGGGATACGTGAAGAAAATAATAAAGTTTGGGGTCACCACAGCAGAACGTTTGGATTTGGCACAGGTTTTACACCGGATACCCTTCCTGACACAAACTTCCCATTTAATTCAGGCTAGGGACCAGCACAGTTAACTCTTCAGGGGCTGGGTTAGCGCCCTACCCGGGAATCGAACCCGAGTCACAGCAATGAGAGCATAGGATCCTGCATAGGATCCTGGACCACCAGGAGGCAACACCTTAGTTCTTGCTTCAGTATCCTTTAATTTTATTCTACATCTTTATAGAAATATTTCATTCTCTTTCTCTCTGCCACTCTTCTTTCCCCAGCAACCCGTCTTCCTTGATTCATGTTTCCAAACAAAATTGAGCCATTTTTACAGGGAGATGGCAGCAAGACTTAAAAACAGGACATCTAGTTAGGCTTTAAGCTGAAATGGCCATTGGGAATGATTATTACTTCATTTTCTTGTAAATATTCTGATTTTCTATACATTTCAAGCTCCAGAACTGCACAGAATTTGGTTTGAGACCACAGTTTTGTGTTAGCATTTGAAGACTGTGCTGCAAATTATCTAGTGTTTTGCTGGTGGTGGACGTAAGAGTGCATGGATTTGGTCAGACGTGGTCATTGAATGCATTGAAGTAAGTAGTCGTAGCGTCCGACTTGTGGTGAGTGGACAGAGAGGGTGCCAATGCTTCTGGAGGCGAATGGACAGCTAGAGTGCCAATACTTTTGGAGGTGAGTGGATATATCACCAGAATACACATAACTTACTTCTCCTCTCCTTATTGTTTTGAGCGTTTTACCATAATTCTGAGTGCTTAGAAATGTAAGTATGTCTAATAATAATAATAATAATAATAAGCTTATGAAGCAAAACAGAAGGCTAGCTTTTTCAAGCCACCATAATGATTCACAGTTTCTGTATAGCCTTCTGCGTAGACTTGCTTAACCAGAGGTTAATATTATTTTTTCCAGCATAGAAATCCATAAAAACTGTGTCTTCCACCATCTCATTTCACACCACTCTCTCTCCTCTTCCATATTCGAGGAAGTCTGATTGCTTCTTCCTTCTGTGGTTAGAAACCTGTATGGGTCACTATGCTCACTCCTTCCACAGACAAGCTAAAGCGTTATGAAAACTCACAGACGAGCGAATAACACTGATCTAACACAGAGTGGAATAATACACACGAGTGAAATGTGTGTATCCCAATGCAGCTATAGCAATCTTGGAATGCTGCTCAACTAATCAAATTACTGGAACAAACTATTGTATAATAGATCCCACGCTCTCACAGCTACGGCCTGGGGTTTATTCCCAAGCCACTTGGGGGTCAGTGCTGCTCCCAAGCCTGGATAAAATGGGAGGTTTCATCAGGAAGGCCATCCGGCGTAAAACCTGTGCCAACTCAAATATATGCGGATCAAATGATGCGTTGCAGTGACTCTGAACAGAGAGCAGCCGAAGGACAACAACAATAACTGTCTATATAACTGTGTTTTATAATAGTGAACAGTCTTTTCTTATAGTTGGATGTACCAGAAATGGGCAAGTCTTTGGATTTGCAATTTGTCTCATTGAAAATGGGACTTTTGAGCATCTCTAGGTCTGACAGAAAAAACCAACAATGGCTCCTGAGATATGAACTGGCACAAAGCTTTAAGCACTGCCCACATGACCGTCACCGGCATTACACCTCTGAACCACGGCTTAGACTATTTCTTTAGGACCAAAAAAAACCACACACACACACACACACACACACACACACTAACCAGCAGTTAATTTTGCTGTGGCACAGTAATCCATAATTGATAGCTAGTAATATGAAGAGGGAAGGGATTGAAGTCAGTGCAAGACTCTCACTGTATTCTCTCTCTCTCTCTCTCTCTCTCTCTTCATATGATATCTCACGAGCACATTTCATTACTGACCAACTGCTCAAACAGCCCTTCTCATCTCCACACTGTCAAACACCATCATGTCACCTTCTCCACACACTCTTCCAATCCCATCCTCGCCACCAGCCTGAGTTCTGAGGTAAACTAATTACCGCTTCTCTAGCGTTCCTTTCAACGTGTGAAATATTAATTCAGCTTCAGAAAAAGAAACGACTTTCACGTTATTATTCTCCTATATTTCATAAAACAATACGTTTCATTGAAATGGATTGTAGACACACGGTCACCCAGGAAGATTACGATTCTCATGAAATCGGAAACTCTTGATTTCATTTGCAGCACTACACATATGGAGAAGAAAAACACCCCAGGATGAACGTTTAACGCACCCATTTATGCATTATTTCTCCTGTGGCTCCCTCTGCAAACATGACGTCGCGTCACCCTGAACATGAAAACACACCAGTCATTCTGAATTAGACAGTTCATTAATGATCTCTCCATCTCCGCCAAGCTGTGACTCAGCAGAGGGAGGAGTGCGAGATGTTGAGAGAGGAAAAGTGAGAGAATCCCTCAGTGATGGTCCGTGCTGTGAATTCTCTCACTCTAGCTCGAGGCTGTTGCGTTCCCGTCTACTCTTCACATTACCTCAGAGCATATGAGAGCCCTGTAATGAGCTCAGGCTAATTATCTAACACCATGTAAGCTGAACAGCCCAGATTATGACTACATTAGGTCAGGAGCACAGTCAACAAGCACAGGAACTTGTGAATCGTTAATATCGGCACTGTTTACTCAGTGATTTGTGCGTTGGTGACAGAAACGGATTTTGTTTCTGGGAAGGTTTCGCCACTCTTTTGGAATGAGGTTCTTTTTCTGATATGAAGACTTTTATTTTGTTGTCCTCAAACTGACACATAAACAGATCTTTGGTTTCTTATTCAGAAAGATATTTGAGTGGCCGACTGGGAGAAGATCTTACCGTACACTATTTCTAGCTCCTAATTTAAATGTAAGCAGATTTGTGATACTGAGCATATTAACTGCTTTGCACTAAAACTCAGATTTTCCTCACATCTGATCTCTTTTACTGAAGTGTGTGTGTATTCAAGCGACACTCAGACGGATTCGATATAAAATGGATCATATGATTTTGCACAAACTTGTGGAGTCCAGGCCAGCTTGAGTGCACAGTGTCATTAAAGCTAAAAAGGAGACGTTGCAAATACCAAGAAACCACCACTTTTCACTCAATCTCTTCTGTTGAAGGAGGTGTTCAGATGGATTTGCCCTTGGAGGTTGGGGTTCAAGCCCCAGCACTGCCCAGCTACCACTGTTGGGCTCTTGAGCAAGGCACTTAACCCTCTCCGCTCCAGGAATGCTGTACCCTGTGTTCTGACTCCAACTTCCTAACCATCTGGGATATGCAAAGAAAATCATTTCACTATGCTATAATATATATGGGACAAATAAACTCTTCTTTACCGAAAATAGATCAGGAGGTTTTTGTGTAATCCATGCACACTGTCATCAAGACGAAATGGTGAAATATACCAGTAAAGATTCCAGTGCAGGAGCATCGTGGATATTTTTGCCAGCAGGATCCGATTAGAAACCGAAATGACCGGGCTTATGTCCATATCACTACGGAACATACTGTAGCTATCCAAAAACTTGATCAAAGAGACTGTAAATCAGCCATACTTCTTGTGCACTTGCCGAGTTAGCATCTTTATGCAGACTGTTTTGTAACACAACAGTACGCTTAATGAACTGCTGCTTTACCCAGCGTGCCAATCTTTATGGAGAAGCAAAATTAAACAGTAAAAATGTTTAAGTGGAATATATCCCTAGTTTCTTAAAGGCATTGAGGCACTAAAATATGGTATAGGCACAAAAACCCAGTTCTGATACTTCTATTTGGGGGAAAATAAAAAAAATAAAAAAATAAAATTGCCTGAGGGGAATGCAGGACTGAAGAAACCGCGGCAATAAAAAGTAAACAAGGCTTGAACAAGTGGACATAAAAGTGGACAATAAATAAATAAATAAATAAATCTACTGATCTGTGCTTATATACATCCTTAATCTCTAAATTAATTAACATGTTTTTGTATTGCATCAGCTTGGTTGGTCCAAATCCACACACAAGGTCATTTCTTTTCACCTCATGGCTTCGTTTAGCAGATCTACAGAATAAATGCTGCAGTGCAATGAGGGATACATGGCATGTTTGTGCGGTTGGATCGATGACGCAGGGTCCAAATGCTATCTCACTGCAATTGAATCACGCTTAGAGATTGATTAGTCTGGAATAAGATCACCTTGCTTTTTTTTTTTTTTAATGAAATTTTGGGCATGTTCAGAGGAGGGAGAGTGAGTATATCAGTAGAAGAATGTTGGACATGGAGCTGCCAGGCAGGAGGCAAAAACGAAGGCCAAAGAGGAGGTATATGGATGTAATAAATGAGGATATGAAGCTAGTGGGTGCAAGTGTTGAGGAGGCAGAAGATAGGGGTAGGTGGAGAGAGACGATTCGCTGTGGAGACCCCTGAAGGGAAAAGCCGAAAGAAGAAGTAAATTTTTTCTCACTTGCACCAAGCTACATATTAATAATAATTCTGGAATATTCTATTAATATTCTCTGCGCTTTTGTAGTGTAGTTGTATACAGCATGGTAATTGCAGTCCATGGTAATTGCAGTTAGGTGGACGACGATGATGAAGATGATGATGATGGAACACACCAACTCTCTCCAGTAGCTGGGCTACTGATGAAGTCATTATTCATACTTATTGGAATGAATCTGAGAGGTTCTCACACTAACACCGTCTAACCACTAATTCATCATCTTTAATTAATCATTGACAACCGCAGTGTACACATGTACACAAAGGAGCTGTGTGTGTGTGTGTGTGAGTGTGTGTGTGTGTGTGTGTGGTTAAATACAATACTGTTGGGGTGGGCTATGCTGATAGCCACCAGGGTCTGGGCTAAATGTCAGCATAATGACAGTCACAATTATGATACATGGAGAGAAGAATGTCAGCAAGGACATGAAATGGGTACAAATGGCCATGGAGTGAAAGTGGTGAAATATGTGTGCTGAGGGAATACAGCAGAGAGAGAGAGAGAGAGAGAGAGATGCAGAGATGGATTTCTAACATAGCTTGAATAACCAGGGAATTCGTTTCCTCCCTGATCCTTGTGTATTTATCTGCGGACAAGAATGGAATAAAGATATCAAAAATGACAAAACCCTATAAAACACTCTCTCTGTTTCTCTCTCTCTCTCTCTCTCTCTCTTACACACACACACACACATGGGCTTTCCACTTAATTTCCTGCAGGGTGCCAGTACTTTTGTTCGGTACAGAGGGAGGTGGCATAAAAATGAACGTGAAGATATTAAACCAGCTCATATTAGACATTACAGTCTGATGACACTGGCACCTCTGTCATTTTTGCTACCCTTTAGATTAATCAACTTTTTAATTTCAGACATTACTTCCAATTCTACACACCCACCCATACTCACACACACACATCATTTCCACATCATTTCCTGTGCTGTGACAGTCTTTTTCCTTCAGAGTTGAGGCAAAGGAAAATGAAAATGTGCGTGCAGATATTAAAACTAGCCCATGGTCGACACCACAGTGCTGCTGATACTGACCCCTCAGTCTGTCTTGCTTAGCCTCGGTGTTAATCATGTCCTTAATTACAAACATCTTCTCTTCGATAAGCTCGGCAGTATTTCCAGCCCACACCTGAGCAGCGCCGGCTCTCCAGCTCAATAGTGAAAGCGTGTGTGGGTCTGTATTGTAGCAAATGAAACCACCACCAAAGTTCACCCAAAGGTTCCAAATCTAGGGAAAACTAAGTAGTCAGACTTCATTCAACTCACTGACCTCCATTTGCTCCTGGAACCACTCCGTCTTAGTGAAATCGGCTCGAGTAATAGAGCAGAGTGCAGCCTCTGGGACTACAGTCAGACGCGCAGACTCCATGCTTTCACTGAGTCCAGCACGAAAACTGCTAATGACTCAACATCTTGAGTGACTCACCTGGGGTCAGTTGCCTGGCCTGTAGCTCATTATGTTACACAACAGTTGTGCAGACCTCTTGGCTGAGTGTTTGTCATCCCCTCATATAAAGAGCTAATATAAAACATGCGCTGTGGGATACATAAAACTGAAATGATGTGCACTATTAATAGATAACATTAAACATTCTTCTGTTTCGTCCTGTCCTGTCCTGTCCTGTTCTACCTTTGCTTCTTGTGTTTTTCTTTTTAATTCATCAATTAAATATTTCCATTCAATTTATTTACATTTATGGTGTGGTATTAGGCAGAACTATTTCTTTGAGCTATGTAAATAAAGGTGATTTGGTTTAAATCTTAGAAACTATCCCTGAGTATAAAAAACAATAAACATATTGGACTAATAGCATAGAAACATTTCCACATCTTTACCCTCAGGAAAATTCCAGGAAAATGCAATTTGGAAATGCTCCCATGTCCTGTTGCGATCCCCAAATCTTGACTAACTATCTGCTAGCAAACTAGCTTTGGTGGTATTTTACTATTTTGATTTGTTTGACAGCAGACAAACCTGACAGAACATAACATTTAGAACTGATATTTGTTCTTAATTGCTAACACTAGCTGACACTAGCATGTTAGCATTCCAGTGCCTGAATTTTTTTGTTCACTTAGCTAGCTAGTTAGCCCATCAGGCAGATCATCATATCTGAGCTGTTCACATTCCCAAAATCCCTGAGAAAGATGTTGATAAAAAAGATTTTGCACAATAAAGCAAGTCACGAATGCTAAAAGAAATCGGCTATATGTAACTAATATAATGAAACCTTTACGGTTGAGCCTTTTATCATGGGTCTGTAGTCAATGCTGTGTGTCTTCTGAATAGTACCCAGCTCTGTTATTCAAACCACCCAGAACTTATAGTGCTGGTATTTGTCTCTTTGTGTAATTTGTATCTCAACTGGACAATGCTTGCCTTCCTGAAATGTATCACTGGTTGAGAAAGTAATCTGCCTCCTTCACGCTTTTAACAACTGCTATTGTATTTCCCATGCACCTTCTATTTCACTGCTGATGTTGATGCTATGGACGGGTCAATTAATCACATGAAATCCAGCAGAGTTTCACCAAAAGTAATCACCAGACTGTGAATGAGAGTGGGTCTAAATTTACACTGTAGGCTAGAAAGAAATCAGGCCTAAACCTCTGCTTCATGCCATACTGTGTATGTTTACGACCATTAGTGGCGCTGTTGTTTCCGCAAAAATGAAAATAAAATAATCCGTTTTAAGATATCTGCTAACTGCAGATAAGACGGATGCCAAAAATCAAAGGTGGATGTTAAAATACAAGGCTTATTTTTTAGCTCTGCTAGCCCATTGTTATAGCAACTGGCCCTCTACACACATGAAAGCAGCCATGCATGAAGAGCTGGAAATTTTTTTGCTATTCAGTAAGCAAATATTAGTTGCAAAAATGCCATAATTAGCTGATGTTTTTCCTCAAACATCCCCTACCAAAATTATCATCAATTATAAGAAAAGTTTCTTAATGAACATTACAGTATTCTTCATTAATACAAGTCGAAAAAGCTGTTTACCGTAAACAGTAGCAGCGACCCCCACTTGTTATTGGCGTGTTGCCCGGTCCAGGTTACCCACTGCTGGCTTTGGATCTTTATCATTTCCCTCATGCTGCTAGCGCTCCTATAAGGCTAACTGGTCCTGGCACTGCAGGAGAACACTGACATAGGATCTGCTTTCCTGCGCGCTAGCAGCATGCTAATGACCTATTCGATTAATAATGCATATAGAAGCCCCCATCGGATATGCCTAATTGCCCTGATTTCTCTCTCCCAGTAGAGAGAGGACTTAAAGAGTAATCTATACCTGCATAGACAGAGGCATAGTTCACAACTTTTAAGAAAATAAAGGTTTGCGGATTAGTTGCAGCATGCCGCATGTGCGCTCACAGACATCTTGTATATACACAGCATAGTAGAAACACTCTGTAACGTCTATAGGGCTTTCCTGCTCATTAAATCAGGTATTCGTTCTGAATTCAGTGCAGGTAGTCATGCCTAAGCTCATCTATTCTCTATTATACAGTTCACTTACTGGTCAAAGCTAATTATAGCCATTTGCATTTACTTGTTAAAAAGCCACAATGGCTTACATAAGTATTCACCCCCTTCAACTTTTCCACATTTTGTAGTGTAACCACCTCCAACTAAAGTGGACTTATTATACATTTTACACTCACTGAGCACTTAATCAGGAATAACACTGGGTAGGGTCTTTCATTGTTCTCAACATGGCCTCAATTTTTCATTGGCATGGATTCAAGAAGAAACATTTATTTGAGATTCTGGTTCATGTTGACATGATTGCATCATTCCTGCAGATTTTCCAGGTGCACCTTTATCTACCGTTCCACCGCATGTTCTATTAGAGTCAGATCTGTTGTCTGGGAAGGCCACTAAAGATCACTGTGCACATTGTCATGTCCATGGACCAGTTTGAGGCGAATTTTGCTTGGGACATGGTGCATTATCGTGCTGGAAGTTGATGGTGAATTGCGGCCATGAAGGGATGCACACAGTCAGCAACAATACGAACAAATAAGCTGTAGCATTCAAGTGTATTTACAAGCCAGAGAAAAACTTTCAAGGTTAACTGGGTCCATGGATTGCTGTTGATACTAAATTCTGGCCCTGCCAGAAACCTAGGTTGATCATTTTCCAGTCTTCATCCATCCAGTTCTGGTGAGCCTGTGCCCATTGCAGCCTTAACTTTCAGTTCTTACCTGATAGAAGTAGAACCTCCCTTTGTTCGAGGCTTGAAGTGCTGTAGATCCTGAGATGATTTTCTGCTCACCACAATTGTACAGAGTGTTGATCTGAGTTTTTCCCCATTCCGATTCTCGACGTGAACATTACCTGAAGCTTCTGGCTCATATCTACCTGATTTTATGCTTCACATTTCTGCCACACGATCGGCTCATTAGATAAGTGCTTGAAGAAGCCGTTATTATATATACACTGATCATATCATTATGACTACTGAGAGGTGACGTGAACAACACTCATCTCCTCATCATGGCACCTGTTAGTGGGTGGGATATATTAGGCAGCAAGTGAACATTTTGTCCTCGAAGTTGATGTTAGAAGCAGGTAAAATGGGCAAGTGTAAGGATTTGAGCGAGTTTGACAAAGGGCCAAATTGTGATGGCTCGATCACTGGATCAGAGCATCTCAGGTGCAGCTTTTGTTGGTCTGTAGTGGTCACTATCTATCAAAAGTATCCTTTAAGTCCTGTAAGTTGCGAGGTGGGGCCCATGGAGACCCAGGACACTTAAAGGATCTGCTGCTAACATCTTAGTGCTAGATCCCACAGCACACCTTCAGAGATCTAGTGGAGTCCATGCCTAAACGGGTCAGGGCTGTTTTGGCAGCAAAAGGGGGACCAACATGATATTAGTTTATGCCTAATCAGTGTACATTACAGCAAAGTGGAATTCTTTTCTTCCCATATCCCAGTCAGAGACAGAGCGCAGGGGCAGCTAAGATAGAGCACCCCTGCAGCAGTTACGCTTGGTGGTGCTGGAGCTTGAACCCTGATCCTCCTATCAACAACCCAGAGCCTTAAGGTGTACAGGTATTCCTAATAAAGTGCTCGAATGAGGGTATATCACACAGAAATCAAAATACTGTGTACTGTATAGCACAGTGCTGGCCTAAAAATGCTTACATAGCACGATGCAAGAACACTTTAAGAAGAAACAATGATTTTAGTTAGCCGTTTCCTGTGGTGTGCTTGTATACAGGACATATTGAAAGTGTAACAGGATAGTATAATAGTAGCTTGACGCTACTGCACACAAGTATCTATTAAGTGCGCTGATAAAACGGAAAATGGCCACATTAACAGGCCTTACTATTTCCGGACTGACAATATTTGACTTAGCATTGAGTAACTTGTAAAGGGTTTTACCCTTGAAAAGAATCTCAAACAACAGTAAAAGTTAGAGCTCTAAAAGAGTCTGGAATGGCTGAAATAAAAAGAAGGGAACAGGGGCATAAAAGGAGTTGGACACTGAGCCACACAGGCACCAGTGAAACAAGATCTACTCACACACACACACACACACACACACACACACACTAAGAAAGAGAGTAAGAGACAGAGAGAACTCGAACAAATCTACCCTTTTTTTCCTAGAGGACAATTAGAACCAGAGGACCGTCTATGCTGACATGTATAAATCTAGAGGTGACATATTGCTTGCAAACAGTTCAGTTTTATGACGACGACAGCTGTGTGATTTGACCCCATGAGAGATTGAGAGCACGAGGAAACGCTCCATGCAAGGACAAATGAGATGTCAAAAAGCACCTGCTCCTCTGTCTGAACCCTTTTTTCACCCCCACTCAATAACACTTACCATCTCACACAAAATATCTGAAAAGATAAAGTATATAAAGAAAACCACAGTTGTACAGAGATTGAATCAGAGACTGGGAGTTTTTCCCCATTCCGATTCTTGCCGTGAACATTACCTGAAGCTTCTGGCTCATATTGCATTCCTGCCACATGATTGGCTCATTAGATAACATGCTTGAAGGAGCCTTTATTATTGCCACATATACACTGATCAGGCATATCATTATGACCACTGAGAAATTAAGTGAATAACACTAATGATCTATATTATATTATTATGATCTATATTAGGCACCAAGTCAACATTTTGTCCTCAAAGTTGATGTGTCAGAAGCAGGAAAAATGGGCAAGCGTAAGGATTTGTGCGAGTTTGACGAAGGACCAAGTTGTGATGGCTTAGATGACTGGATCAGAGCATCTCCAAAACTGCAGCTCTTGTGGGGTGTTCCCGGTCTGCAGTGGTCAGTATCTATCAAAAGTGTCCTTTAGATCCTGTAAGTTGTGAGGTGGGGCCCATGGAGGCCCATTGAGGCCCCACCATGCCACTTATAGGACTTAAACGATCAAAGAAAAAAGTATTTCAGTGCAGATTGATATAGCAAATAATACTGACATACCTACATTTCTCTTTTTCTATTTGTTACTAAATGCAGTCACAATGTTTGGTCCGGTCTTAATCTAAAGGCAAATGTACAATACAGAGTAAATACCCACGCAGACGAAATAATATACCGTGAAATCAAATGCACATGAGCAAAAGGATGAGTACAAGAACATATATATGTATACCATTATATATATCTATACCTATTTGAATGCATGTGTGTGTGTTTGCACGTGTAACCACATCACTGCTCCCCATCTGTTCTGAAATGCCGCAGTAACACTCTTTAGCTTCTTCTTTTTTTCGACTCTATACTATCACACTCTTCTATCACCGAATTAAGGTATGAAACATTTTCAGCACCCCATTTTCCATATGGCGGGAAGATTTTCACGTCTTACAGAACATTCGTACATACACATACAGCATATAAAGGCTTATAAAGCGGCTTGACTTTTAAGATGCAACTTCTAGTCATCTTTGGGGGAAAAAAACTATTTGTTTTTATTATAATGAATTAGTCTGTAGCGGTAGAATCAGTGGTGTATTATGCTTTAATCAAGCAGCTTTTCCTTATATTACGTACTTGCTGTACTGTTATGACACTGCCACACCTTGCTTGCTCATTCTAGTCGATGCACACACACATACACACACACACATTTTGCTGATGAGGCAAAGGTGACAGTAGGATGAAGGATGTGGCATGCGGAGGAGAGGATGAAGGTGCTAAATCACAGCTGTTGCATTGCGCTCAGGGGAGCTTATGGCTGAATCTCTCATCAGAGGAACATGGCCATTCATTTCCCCTTTCCTAAGAACCTATTGCAGACACACACACACACACACACAGACACACACACACACACCAAGCTAACACTATGATTTGTCTTTCAAAACATAAACTTAAACCTAACCTAATCTCATCCTCCCTGACCAAAGCTTCTCTTTAATAAATAAATGTTTTTCCCCCCGCCCACCCTTTAAACATATGTTACTGCTTACGTCCAAGCGTCCGTATTCCTCCGAGCAAAAAAGGACACGTGTTTTTTTTCTCTTTTCCAGTAGATTTGCTCATACATCTTCATTATATTGTAAAGGAATCCAGTCCACATTCAATTACAAACACACAGCTATTGAAAACCCTGATCCAACGTCGTCTAAGCGCTTACTCGTCCATAATCAATTTTAATCAAGAAATAAAAAAAAAGTGGGGGTATAAAATGCTTGGAAATTAAAAGCTAATCTATCTGGATTTCATTAAAAGGTTGAAATCAAACAGACAGTCAATAGCTCAACCACAAGCATGTTGTGAATAAAAAAATCCCCGAATTCTTCATGCTGTGTAAGTTTGTTCTCTCTACAAATGCTGTTTGTCCTCATGTGGTTTTCCTCTGTGAGGATTTAGTCGGGATGTTGGTCCTGCTGGGAGATACAGTTCAGGTCTGATGCACTTGTGGTTCTCTTGACCAAGTCATATTCATCACAATAAAGCTCTGTTTTCAATTTTATCCCTGGCTTCTTTTTTTTCTGACTCGTTCTCATGAAGCAGCTCGAAGGCAGGGGTTTTGTATTAATTCGAAAAAATCACTAAGAGTAACAACAATCATTAACACTAGTCCTGTGTCCTCGTGCATATGGTCAGTTCACAGATATTCAGTAGGACTTAAGAATAAGAAATTAATAGAGTAAGTGGCATTTCGGAAACAACGTGGCCAAATTTCTGCTCCTGTAGGAGCAAGCACAGCATTATGACCACTGAGAAGTAAATAACCCTGAAGATCTCATCATGGCACCTGTTAGTGGGTGGGATATATTAGGCAGCAAGTCAACATTTTGTCCTCACATTTGGAAGCAGGAAAAATGGGCAAGGGTAAGGATTTGAGCTTTGAGTTTAATGAAGGGCCAAATTGTGATGGCTAAGATGACTGGACTCTGATACTGCAGCTCTTGTGGGGTGTTCCCGGTCTGCTATCTATCAAAAGTGGTCTCAGGAAGGAACGGTGGTCAACTGGCGACAGGGTCATGGGTGGCCAAGGCTCATCGATTCACGTGGGGAGAGAAGGCTGGCCCGTGTGATCCGACCCAACAGACGAGCTACTGTTGCTCAAATAGCTGAAAAGGTTAATGCTGGTTCTGATAGAAAGGTGTCAGAATACACAGTGCATGACGGGTCAGGGCTGTTTTGGCAGCAAAAGAGGGTTGAACACGATAGTAGCCCGGTGGTCATAATGTTATGCCTTATCGGTGTATTTACTCTGTGAACAAAGATGAGAAGAATGACACACACACTGAAACATCGCCGCCTGACCGATCAAATTAGTGAACTGCTGCATAACGTGCAGGAGATCCTATATATTTACAAAGACCAGTCATTTCCTGGATTGTTTAGTGTTAATTCATTGCTAAGTACAAGGGGGGAAAAAGCTATGTTTCAAATATAAGGTTTCCACGAGTATTTATATGAGTGATGGTTAGGAGCTAGTTAGCTGAATAAATGCTGTACTTCAGAATGCTGTCACTGAGCTAACAGAAAAATCGACAAATTAGCAGGTAAGCAACTGCCGCACCTTTGTTGTGCATGAGAAGCTGTGTTTTGAAGCCACATCCAAGCAATCAGACATGCTGAAATAACACACACACACACACACACACACACACATGACTAGCTCCCTTTGAAGTGCCTGCCTGGCTTTTCTCCCTTTTTTCCGCTGTCTGTCATCCCCACTTTCACTTTTTTTCATTTTTCCTCTCTCTCTCTCTGTCTCGCTCTGTCTCTCTCTCTCATGTAAAGCTGGTCTGTTGGACTCTGGATGACAGCGAGAGAGGAAGGGTAGGAGACGAGAGGAGTTGTGCTTATCAGAATGTTTCTCCGCGTGCTCATTTAAAAGAGAGGCTTGTTTACTTTCCCCCCTTCGCTACTAAAATAACTTGTTTTAACTCACAAACTCTGCCACACTTAAGGGGCAGGAGTGACAGGGAACGAACACTTTTGCTCTTTTGTGGAATGTGTTTATACGAAATGTAGCTGAGGACCATTACGGCATGACAGTTATGGCTTGATATGTTTGAAATATGCAAGACACTGAAAGATTCATTCTCCATTCTGTTTTCAGTATCACCTCATTTCTCTCTCTTTGTCTCCCTCTCTCTCTCTCTTTCTCAGACAGATAGCTAGGATGAAGTCAGAGTAACTCAAGGCTCCAGGAGCAGGGCGAAGACATCTTCGAGAACATGCTGACTCTGTATAACTGGGCCCATTATGCATGCTTGTATGTATTAGAGGGAGGGAGAATAATAATGGAGAAATGTAAGCACAGAATATCAATAAAGGAATATCATCTCTCTCTCTCTCTCTCTCTCTCATATGCTATATAAAAAGTTATTTATTTATTTATTTATTTATTTATTTATTTATTTATGCGTATTTATTTATTCATTTGTATGTTTGTGTGTGCAATTATTTGTTTGTGTGTAGATTTATTTATTTGTGTGTGTATTCATTTATTTATTCATTTGCGTGTAGATATATTTATTTGTGTGTAGATTTATTTATTTGTGTGTATTTATTTATTTATTTATTTATTTATTTATTTATTCATTTATTTATTTGTGTGTACATTTAGTTATTTGTGTGTGTATTTATTTATTTATTCACTTATTTATTCATGTATTCATTTATGAATTAATTTTTAGAGCTTTTTGCGTCTGAGTTAAAAGCAGCAGCAACGCTAATATTCCGTTAATCACAGCAGATGCTGAGCTTTTGCAGCAGGCCAGTGTGGGCTGAGGTGTGTTGTGCATTAAATAGGATTTTTGACAAGTAGCTGTGACTCATTTCCTCATCAAGAGAAGACAGGAAAATAAATAAAATGGAAGAGAGAGAGCGACAGAAAGAGAGAGAGAGAGCAAGAGAGAGAGAGAGAGAGAGAGAGAGAGAGAGAGAGAGAGAGAGAGAATGATTAGACCGAACATGGCTGAACATTTCCTGGAAAATTAATGAGCGCAGAATGAGAGCCGACACGCTCTTACATTGGAGTGTGCACAACTTATGCTTTTCTGCCTCACATGATAACTTGGCTGCCTTACAGTTATATGTCTCTTCCAAATAGTCTACTTTGTATACCTTTATTGCTCGTGGTGAGTTCACACAGAGAAACCCAGCATGATGTTGGTATTACATTAACCCTGATGATAAACTCAACATTTATTACAGTTACTCATTTTAAAGCATATTATTCAGCAACTTCTATGAATTATTCAGTAACTAGAGGAAAAGTTCAGAAAGAAAGTATTGTAAGTAGATGGTTCCTTGGGCTTTTATAGGTGAATAATGTACTGGAATGACTGAAACTGAAGCATGGACTTGATTGTGGACCCTTCTCTGGAGTCTGGGTCTCTACATAATATAATGGGTGTTGTGTTATTTGCTCCAGAAGCAAAATTAGGAGAAAAATCTGGTATATTCCTTCATGGAACAGTCTTTTCACATGTGATTAGATGAGTAACACAGTATGCACCACAGTGTAACTCATAACGGGGATGTGGTAGCTTAGTGGTTAAGGTGTTGGAATGCTGGTCAGAAGGTTGTTGGTTTGAAGCCCAGGTCCACTGAACAAGGCTCTTTACCCTCAGTTGTATAAAAATGTAAGTTGCTATGGATAATGGTGACAGAAATGTGTAATTAATTACAAATATGACTATGGGATCAAGTGAGAAAAATTCAACCACAAACCCTACAAAATTTATGCCTGAAAATAACCTGCTCTTGTTTTATACAACTGAGGGTTAAGTGCCTTGCTTAGAGGCTCAGAGGCAGCTTGATGATGCTGGGATTTGAACTCACACCCTTCCAATCACCGGTCCAACAGCGTAACCACTGAGTTACCATTTTCCCAGTTAAATGAGTCATATGGGTGGGAAAAAAAATCCCAAGAAAGTTAAGAATCTCACTACAGAACTGCTACACCATGTGGAAAATGTGAAGCATGTGAGCCACATTTGAGTTCACATGATATTTCTGTAAGGGTTAAGACAAATATTTTTTTAGGCAACCTGCAACAAATGGTTATAAGGACAGAAGGAGAGAAAGAAGATATGCCATTTGTATATGTGTGTTAGTCTTGACTATTCCAAGCTATACAGGGAAAAGGTGTGTTATAGATGGCAAATCTAAAACCGTATTTCCAATGTGTGTGTGTGTGTGTGGTGATATACAGACCAACACACAATGCAGAATGCACTGCTATTGTATGTTAATGTATTTAAGAGATCATATTTGTCTGGCAGTGCTCCCCTGAGGCAGACTATTCTAGTCCACAAATATAACGTGGGTCATCTTTCTAAAGTCATTTTTAAAACACTACTCTTGCACTATGTACACACACACACACACACATTTCCTCCTGGATCAGGTAGCACCACATTACCTGAAAAATAATGCTTTACTCTGACAGAGCAGACTGCGTAATTACGCAGCTGTCTAGAAAACAAAAGTGAGAGGCAGAGAGTGAATGAGCAAATGAACGAAAAGGTGAGACAGAGAGAGAGAGAGAGAGAGAGAACAGGAGGGCAAATGGAGGACAATGCAAATGACACTTTAGATTAAGACTGTAAAAGAAAACAGCAAATAATCTGAATAGCAGAGACACAGATGGGACCAAAACAACAGAAGAAGCCAAAAATAAAACCAGGAGACATGTTTACTACAACAAAAACAGGAAAACTGCAAGAGTGTGGGCTTCATGGTGATTTATAAAGGGTTGCTGTTGCTCACCAAGAGCCAAGTAACATTGCAGGTTGAAATTTTCTTCCATGCCAAGAAAAGATTTTATGCTCATGTGAAAAGATGAAAACAAATGCACCGGCCAGGCATAACATTATGACCACCTGCTTAATATTGTGATGGTCCCACTTTTGCTGCCAAAACAGCCCTGACTCGTCATGCACTGACACCTTTCTATCAGAAACAGCATTAACTTCTTCAGCAATTTGAGCAACAGTAGTTCGGGTTCTTCCACCTTGACAGACTACGTCTTCACAGAGCTGCACAGGGAGGATCGTCACTGGAACAGGTCTGGGCCAGCGAAGGGAAATTATAAGACCTCGTGGCAACAGTTTGGAGAAGAGCCAAATACGGCAGTGATGTTCTGGTGTCCACAAACTTTTGGCCATATCGATTATATTCGGTTTATTGTAATCTTAAATGAAAGAGTAAATAAATTTGACTAGATTCAGGATATTGTTACCTATTAATTGCAGTGTAGGAACAATCCTGCCTCTAATACGGAGCATTAGTGCATTAATAGATGTTTCGATGTTTTAGTAGAGCTGTAGCTCTGCAGATGAAACCATCTGGGGATGTTTTCTGTCTTGATGTTTTCTGTGCTGGAATTATTGCCACTTGTACTTGGACATGTCTCTGTTTTGGGTATCGGTCTGCACTGGGAGTTTGTAGAAAGAATGTTTAGAGTCGTCTTTTCTTTTCACATGCACAAGTTTGACAAGAGCTTATTTGTTCTTTTAGAAAACATGATCTAAATTTTGGCGCAATACACAAATGAAAACAGCTAGCTTTTTGGCCTTGAGAAGAATTTGATGCTTTCCGGTGTATCTGTTTGTCTCACTTTCCTTTGGAGTTGATCTTGACTTGGCCTTGACTACTTTATGACTCTTGTCTTGGCTCAGTCCTGGGCATGGACTTGTTTTGGAACTTGACAATGGCAGTCTTGACTACAGCTCTACAGACTACAGTGTGTGTGTGTGTGTGAGTCAGTTTTGATCTGCTAGTCTTATTCTAGCAACCCACTGACCTACATCGGAGCTTCTAGATCATCTTGTCTGCAGGATTCATGAACCAACAAGCAGAAAAAACATACCGTTCTGCTATAATGGCAAGTTCTCGCCATATCTGACTCACACGCTATAGCTCATTTACCAAAAGTCCCCCAAAATGCCACAGCATTTATTATTTTTTTTTTAAAAACAACAACCTGTGGCCACATCCTGTTGCACATAGCTTTCTTTCTCCTTCAGCTTTGGAGCGTGAAACACGTTCGCTGTAACAAACAACAGATCGGCCAGCCGTAATAACAGGGCTCTGTCTATGCTGTGGGACCGTGGTGTGCGATCTCTGAGCTACTCGGCTTTGGGTGGTAATTTCAAAGCTCTCACTCCATGTCGCTGTCTTGTAGTGACAGTGATTTGCTGCTCTTTCTGAGTATTGCAGGCTGGTGTTAGACAGGCTAGTACTGCATAAAATGGTCTGGAACAGTGTGAAATGCTGTCATTATATCGCGAGCGCATATTCACCGAGCATGCTGTTTAGTGGCAGGCGTGACTGTGAGCTTGACGGATTTATGCGACCAAAAAATCGTAGGCTGCTTGAAAAGAGAGAGGCGTACAGAAGTGAAGGAGAGAGCAAAGTGTCTGTCCCTCCTCTCCTCTCTCTCTCCTGCTTTCTGTCTATACCCATCATGCGAGCAAGAGAAAAAAAAATCCGCTGCACCATTCACCTTTCCCACAATGCACCTCATTCATGCACCAACCCAAACATGAGCTCATTTGCTCATAAAAGGTCTACTAATGCACAGTTTCCATTGGAGTCATCAAACTGAGGCAAAATCAAGAAAGCATGTGGCTGAGATCGAGGTAGAGAGATCAGACGAACGCCTCGCTGGAGATATTTCAGATTCCACTCTTATAACCCAAACAGGGAAGATTCATTATTCATGTGAAACATGACCAAATCAAGTACTTCCATGCAGGTGCATAGCTGGAGGATATGATCAGCATTCAAGGTCTGTGTGTCCTGGACAAATACAAAGACATTCGTTTATTTAAATAGGAATGCTCTAGACTTTTGCAAACGAATCTGAATATAACACTTATCCAAACCTGGAATCTCCTATCTCTCTGTACTCAGTCTATTTAAGAACATGTACTCAACCTCTCTCCCTCTCTCTCTCTCTCTCTCTCTCTCTTGCGCTTACACACACATCTGTCGTCACTCATTTTCGAACAAACTAAAAGCAAAGGTACTTTTATTGAAGGCAGATGGACAAATGCTGCACTGATGGGGGGAAAAAAACTGGAGAGAAAATGAGGACACTGAAAACTTGCTCGCAATGTCAGAACTCACTTTCTCAAGGTTGTTTTTAGCACATCATTCCACAGAAGCATATAGACCGTCTACACTATTGGGAACTCAACAGCAGTGTAATGAATAATAAAGTAGCAATGAACGTGATTAACATCAGAAACTTCGTAAAGCAGGTTTCCGTCTGAAGGCTTTTTTATGAAAAATGCATTAAAGTGCGGTCGAAATGTTTGCCGATGTACTGCGTATGTGTTGGAAACACCAATTAGGGATAAACTGTTTCACTTTGGTGGATAAATTATTTGTTGACATGCGAAATGGTGCAAAAACCCATAATAGAAACATTTTTCACCAGCTGAAAAAAAATTGCATTTATGCATAAATCTGGATATGTCTTCAAAAAAACATCACACGGCAGTGTAAAAAAAAAAGATGGTGTCAAGAGTCTTACAGCTGGACTGAGGAGAAGATGAGAAGCGACAGTGGATATATAAAAGTCTATAAACCAAATTAAATCCATCCATCGTCTATACCCACTTTATTCCCAATTAGGGTCACGGGGATCTGCTGGAGCCTATCCCAGCACACATCGGGCAGGGGTACACCCTGGACAGGTCACCAGTCCATCACAGGGCCACACATATACAGACAACCACACACACACAGGCAATTTAGAATTACCAATCAACCTAATGTACATGTTTTCGGACCTGGAGTAAACCCACACAGGCACGGGGAGAACATGCAAACTCCACACAGAAAGGCCCCCGCCTGCTCAAACCCAGGAATTAAACCCAGGACCTTCTTGCTGTGAGGCAACAGTGCTGACCACTAAGCCACCGTGCTGCCCACCAAAATAAATCATCAGATATTTTTCCACCTTGAGTGTGATATAGCAAGCACCTAGAGACGTTTTAGATTTCAAATAAAGACGGAAAAAAAATACACTAACCTCGTTGCATAGGTCTGCACCCTCCTCAACTCTTACCTCCTTAAAGCTCTTTTGCATTTTTGGTTAAGAGTCTACCAACTTAGCACAGCTAGACTAAGCCGCTTTTATTCCAATCTTTCTTGAAAAAAATAAATGCTCCAGATCTATTAAATTGTAAGAGGATTTTCAAATCAATCTACACATGTTTGATAGGATTTAGATCTGGGCTATTGACTGAGCCAAAATGTTGATCTTTCTTGGTTTGACTTGGTTGATATGTGCTTTGTGTTAATTGGGCGATGGTAGCTCAAGTGGTGAAGAAGACCAGGATTCAAGCCCCAGCACTGCCAAGCTGCCTCTGTTGGGGCCTTGAGCAAAACTCTTAACCCTCTGTGGTCCAAAGAGGGCTGTATCATGGCTGACCCTGTGCTCTGACCCCAACCTCCAAGGATGGGATATGTGACAAATAAAGGCATCTTATTATCATGCAGGAAAGTGAAACGATTCTTCATCATCAGCTTTCTGAAATTATAGAGACCTACAGGTTCTAATTTAACTGGAGCACCAGTTCCAGCTGAACAGAAACAGCCTCGTAGTATGATGCTGCCAACACCATGCTTCATGTGTATAGTGGCAGTGTAAATCAACCAATCATCAATGGTTTGGGGTGATTAGGACAGGGTTGGAATTTTTATTTGGACACTCTATCCCATAGTATAGACATTAGAATAGATTAGCTTAGATTAGATTCAACTTTTTTGTATGACCGCCTACCTATTAATATGTTGGTCCCCCTTTTGCTGCCAAAACAGCCCTGACCTGTCCTGCACTGTATATTCCGATGCCTTTCTATCAGAACCAGCATTACCTTCTTCAGCAATTTGAGCAGCAGGAGCTCGTCTGTTGGATCGGATCACGCGGGCCAGCCTTCTCTCCCCACGTGCATCAGTGAGCCTTGGCTGGCCATGACCCTGTCACCGGTTCACCACTGTTCCTTTTCTGGACCACTTCTGATAGATACTGACCACTGCAGACCGGGAACACCCCACAAGAGCTGCAGTTTTGGAGATGAAGATCAATAGTACAACAAACTACACTTTAAATCTACAGTTTTATATGAATGCTACAACCAGCACTTCACACACAAGCACTGATCCGAAACATGCAGGATTCTTAATAGCATATCGAACTGTATGTGCCGTTCGAGTCGCTCGCAAACACAGAGCCATTCTCCGTAATCAAACACAGGAACAGACCGGAAACACATGCAGCACACTTAACACTGCTGGATTCCAGATCTGTTAGTGGTAACCACGACAGACATGGCAAATTACTGACACTTAGCTGCTACTCACAGCTACTTCATTAGCCTACAGAGGAGAGACTTTATCACTAGTGGAATCTATTAAAGCAATTAGACTATCAGCAGGAGCGAGCGTGTGAGCTGGAGATAGAAAGAAGAAGAGAGAAACAAGAAACAAGGGCAGAACACACAAATCCAGCTGTTCGAACTGCTGGAGATAAAATATATACATGTGTACATGCATACACACACACACACACAGCTAGACACACAAAAAAACATATTCTCAGCAGGCCTTATTCTTGTTCAGGCATTGTCTTTAAATGTGTCCGTCACATTTTTTTTGTAACCTTCGTCTGTGAGTTCTGACACGTCTTCGTGTTCTTGTCGCTCTCTCGCTCTCTCTCTCTCTCTCTCTCTCTCTCTCTCTCTTGCTGTCTGTAATGCTGTAGTGTCAGCGCGAGACCATTAGAGTGGAACAGCAGTAGCTAAACTGCATAAATGAATACCCAGCACTTAATTAGCCTAGCAATGACAAGCCCTGACACTGCTAAGCAACACACACACACACACACACACAGGTACACGCCATATGGTCTAAGGCCCCGCCATCACCTCCTAGCATTGTGAATATTAAATATCCTGTCACCTGGACACAGCTGGCCAAAAGGGTACACACACACACACACACAAAAGGACTCATAGTGCCAACGAATAGGGCAGGTACACACATACTAATTTATATACTCTTTTTCACTCTCTGTAACACACACACACAATCACACACACACACACACAGACTCAACAGTACATATGTTAGTGCCTAGGGGAACAGGTGGACTCTGGAGTAATCAACATGTTGGCATCGTATATGCTTGGCAGCTGTTTCACCTGCAATACAGCAAAACTCAGTTCTCTCTCTCTCTCTCTCTCTCTCTCTCTCTCTCTCTCTCTATCGCTTTAAGAGATACCTTCTTAGTTTCTTTGTTTTGTGTATTACACTTAAGAAATCAAATATGGCCCTCAAGGCATAAAGCCAGACAGGTAGAATGCAGTGAAAACAATGAGAAGCACATTTGTACATGAGACACACCATTATAGTGACCAACGTCTAGGGCTTTTCCCACAATGCCTTTCTGAGAAATGGCCCTTCAGTTTGGCTGCTTGGCATGGGCGAAGTTCCGGGGTGGAACAAAGCCTAATATTGACAAAGCCTGTTGTCTTCTCTGTCAGCACATTTCTCAAGGGCAAGGTGGAAAAAATCAATTAGATCCTCTCACAGTGACCATCCTACACTGATCATGTCTCTCTCTTCTCTTGTCACAATCACTCCCTGTCCTTCTGTATGAGATGTGATAGACATTATGACCTGAGAAATGAAGGCAGGGATGGAATAGGAAAACATAGGGATGACACAATTCCAGCAGAAGCCAACAAAGATGCAATTCTGTATAAAGCGCAGGGGGCATGGTGGTTTGATTCCTGTCCACGTCCTGTGTGTGTGTGTGTGTGTGTGTGTGCAGTTTGCATGTGCTCCTCTGGGTACTCCAGTTTCCTGCAGATGTGTTGTGGGTTGATCGGCATCTCTAAATTGTCTGTTGTGTGTGTGTGTGTGTGTGATTGTTCATGTCCCTCACCTTGTGCCCTGAGTCCTCTGGGATAGACTCTAGGTTACAGATAAACAGTTCAGAAAATGGAAGGACGAATATAAAGTGCAGATACAACATCTATTTGCTTTTTCTTACATATTCCTATTGTATTTTCCTATAAAATTCAAGCATCATGCCAACTTCAAACAACAACAGGAAGAGAAAGGTTACCAAAATTAGAAGCATCGGTGTTCATTTCCACTTGCACAATCATGCCAAGCGTGTTTAGCCAGAAGACAAGGTTAGCGGAGCTGTGATAAATATGACTGTGGAAAAGAAAACAATAGCAGCAACAGAAAAGAAACAATCGTTTGATTTTTATTATTGCCTCGGTGAAGGGCAGCGCCGCCAAAGCCAACTTCCTGTCATTCACACACCTTCCGCTCCCCACCCTTCACTGATAGCTATTACTGAGTCACGTTCAAGGCCATGGACATCAATCAAACATCTTAAAAGGACACACATAAGAATTGTGATGTAAGGCATTCCATTTCTACTAAGAAAGTTGCTTATGACTATACCTACCTGTTGCAATGGGTTTTTTTTTTTATTTCCTCTCTGTCTTCCAGAAGGATCTAACACAGAACCCTCAACAGCTGTTGCTTTGCATTTCATGAGAAACGTGTCAGAAATATTCACAGGGACATCTGGCCCAACTTCCTTGAACTAGAAAAGAGATTACGACATTTATATAATTCCCAGAAAGAGTCTAGCTGATGGGGATTATTGTATTCCTGAGAGCAGTGTTTCAGGGGGGGAGCGCCACGTCGTTCAAAGTGCTTTTAGTGTTTTCGGGGTTTTTTTTCCATGTCAATCAGAGAGACAGACGGCTACACAGGTATCCATGCTTGGCACTGAAGGTCCAGACAACAAGCTCAGGAAGATGATAAGAAATAAGAAAAAAAAAATGAGCAGCTGGTCTGTTTCTGGACAGCAGAGGCATTTCCATGAAGCTTTCTCTTTAGACAAAAGACTGCAACCGTCCAAGCAAAGGGCAATATAAAATGTGTGTACAGAATATTAATAATGCTTTAGCTATGCCTACACCTATGCTTTACTGTTTATGGAGACAAAAAGGTTTGAAAAAGGTCAATATCGTCATGTATTTTTTTATCCTAATTCGGACATTTGGTCTCCAGATACCACAAACCCTAATCCACCACACACACACACACACACACACACACACACACACACACACACGAAACATACCGCCAAATAGAAAAGAGTCCGATTCAGCAAGCCAGCTATCATTTTCCAGCTCATTTACACTGGTTATTGTACAGTTGAACCACAGCTACATGAGTAATTATGGTAATTAGGGCAGTTAGGCAGCTGTACACACATGCCCACATCTGTTTCCAGCTTCTGGATGACTTCTGTTAGCTTAACTACAGCTAAGCTAGTTGAATGCAGACACCGCTGCACGCAACACACTGTTCTGGGTAAAAGGGTATGATGCAAGGCATTGCAGCCACACACTACACAACACGACATAGCATAGCAACAACAAAATGGTAGCAATGTAACACAGTGTGTGTAGTGTAGTGTATATAGGTGTGGCAGCAGTCTCTGGATTAACTTAACTTCTGCTCCTCATTCTCTGGATTGCTAGCAACACTCTGCTGGCTGAGTCTCTGCAGGTTTAATGAAGGTGTGTAGGGCTGGCAGTTGATGTGTGTGTGTAGATGATAAAAAGAGTCTGCAAGGCTTAATCACCTCTCGCCATCCACCAGTCATCAGGACAGGGGACCCATGATGGATCAGCTGTGTGTGTGTGTGCCTGCTTATGTGGAGGCTTGATGGATCAGCTCACTAACAAAGTGTAGCAATGACACTGCACTCTGCATTAGTGCTCGAATCCATCAGAGACAAACAGGTTTAAATCTGTGTGTGTGGAAGAGATCCTTTCCTTTCAAAAGAATTGCAGCATCTTTAAACTGTATTTAAAAGTCCAATCACATTTCTTTCACATAAAGCTCCCGGGGCGATCCAGGACCTCTACGGCTGTGCTGCGTGTCATTTAATAATCAATTAGACCACGGGTTTCCTTTCACGTGTAGCCTTTACTGCTTAGTGTGATTAAGCTACCATGATGGAGTGTGCATTGTTGCATTTACGCACCTGTGTTTTTCTGGCTCATGAATAAACTGCAGCACCTACAGGCAATTTTTAATTTTTTTCCACAGCGTATGAGAAAGTTGTTTACAGCTGCTTTCTTGCCTTTGCCGACAGCCATTAGATCTGGGCACAACCCGCACTGCCGGCATCATCTCTACAGCCAGCGTAACTAGGCAACACTGTGAATACACACTGAGGGACAAGAGATCCAGCCCTGAGTTACCACTGACACACCCATGTGTGTACAGTAATTAGAGAGCGGTTTCATAAAATTTATGTGTTTGTAAATGTTTAGCCGTCTGGAAAAGGACTGGCGTTTTTTGACCCTTTCGTTATGTGAGCTTACCAATGCACTGAGACATTTCATTTAAACTCCATTAAAATGAAAGCAAATATTTAATCTTCCGTTCTAATCGAAGCCTAAAGGACAGTCAATAATTATTTATGTGAAACACACAGTAAAGGTTTTTAATGAATTTTGTAGTATTTAAATACAGGAGTCATCATTCCTCCTTACATAAAGTGGATTACTTTTTCAGAGGCTAGAATTTTCTTTAAATTAATTTTACTCTATTGCGTTCTCTTCTTCTTCTTCTTCTTCTTCTTCTTTCGGCTTTTCCCTATAGAGATCCAAACACTGAATCATCTCTCTCCACCTATCCCTATCATCTGCCTCCTCAACACTTGCACCCACTAGCTTCCTCATTTATTCCATCCATATACCTCCTCTTCGGCCTTCCTCTTTGCCTCCTGCCTGGCAGCTCCATGTACAACATTCTCCTACCAATATACTCACTCTCCCTCCTCTGAACATGTCCAAACCATCTTAATCTGGCCTCCTTAACTTTGTCCCCCAAACATCCAACATGAGCTGTCCCTCTGATGTACTCGTTCCTAATCCTGTCCAACCGTGTCACTCCCAAAGAGAACCTCAACATCTTCAGCTCTGCTACCTCCAGCTCTGACTCCTGTCTCTTCCTCAGTGACACTGTCTCTAAACCATACAGCATGGCCGGTCTCACCACGGTCTCTACACCTTCCCATTTGATTCTCGCCGATATTTTTCTATCACAACTATATAGCGTTCTCTACATTATTTATAGTCGCTTTACCAGAAGGACGTCTGAGTTTAGATTCTGCGAAACCTTGCACAATTTGCCACAACCGGTGGAAAGATCGACCTCTGATTATTCATCGTCTGCACAGAGTGCCCTGCCCCTTCCTGTTCAGGATGCACAAGAAAGAAGAAGTCTCAGCTGACTAAGAAGGCTGGGAAAGTCAGAATTGTAAGCAATGTCTAAATCAGTGTCCATAAAGTTACTTTGGAAGTTTAGTAATGAAGATCTAGCACACAAAAACTTGTTGCCAAAACCCACAATGAGTAATGAAATATTACGTCACTAAAGGCGTTCATCTACCAGGATTTTTGGTTTTTAATTTATAATGTTTGGACAGGAGATGACAAACATTGAACGAATTCTCAGTACTAGCTTTAGCCTGTGAAAAGTGATGGCTGCGGCTTCTTTTCTCTCGTAATTTTGCTTCTGGGTATGGGAATGGGTCTTTGAATTTCAGATTGTTGGCACAGAGTTCGTAATTTCCCCGTTTCGACCATGTTAAAGTTGAAGTTTCACTGTAAAAGTAAATTAGTTCTCCCGTTTACTTCTTCTTTCGTTGCCCAGCCATGGTTTTCTGAACAGAGTTCGCTCATTAACAGTGCAGAGTTAATGTTGTTCAGGTACCTAACATCACACCTGTAATTGGCTGTATTTCTTAGGCTTCTCCTTGCCGATTATTATACCCCACCAAATTAAATAGATATTCTAAACATCCATAAAGCAAATATTTCTTTACTGCATGCTTTTATTTTATGTTTAAAATCTGTTAAGATCATTTACAACGCCTCGGTGATCGACTGGTAGATTTCAATCGACAGGTTGATGACCAGTGATTAAAACTGATCTTCTGTTCTCTGGGAATTGAATTCAATTAAAATCCTAGTCCATGGACACTACGACAGCAGTAGATAAAGATTGGGCTGGAATAAAAACACTGGAGTATTCCTTTAAGGAAAGACAGGAGTAGGACTAGAGGTGGTAAAGCTCCTGTTAAATTATGAAAGGAATCAGCTTACCTGATGGAGAAGGACAGCGGTCCGTGTGCAGCCTCGTCCACTTTATGCAGCTCTGCTAAAAACTGTATCAGAAAAGAAGAGCAGTGAGACCGAATGAATAAATGAACACAACACACACGTATACATACATACATACATACATACATACATACATACATACATACATACACACAGCTTTCTGACCCCCTAAACAACAACACAGAAATTACTTCTGATCTAATTGATGCAAATGTCTGTAAACACCACACACATACACACATATATCCAGATGCACACATCTGCATTTAATCTCTTCCTATGAATGCTAGCTGATGTAAAGCTCTGCACATACATTAGGAATGCAACATACATCACTGAATGACCTTCACCCAGAGCACCAATCAAACCTCAGCAACATAAAATGAGTGTGTGTGTGTCTTCTCAGCCTCCCATTCATTTTCCTACAAATTTACTCAAGCATCTTTCCACACAGAACAGATCAGAGAGGACTCATCAAAGAGCTACCTATTAGGATAAATCAGACAGGACGGGCTGAGAAAAGACAAAGCGTGCACACACACTTTTTTTTGGTCAAACTCTCTGAAGGCAGTCAGAACAGGGAACGAGTGTCTCCTCTCTCTGTAGCTGAAGTAGGTCTTAGTTAAATATGCATGAAGAAGGTGACAAGGTCCACTTACTTCAATCTGATTCACAGAGTCTCTTTCCCTCAGCAAGGTGACATAAAGTTCTGCACATATAATTAATGAACTCAATGAATATGTATTGCAGAGCTCTGTTGGGCAGGTGAAGGGTATTCCACTATAGATAACACCCATTTCCATTTTTCTGAGCACTGGATAAAGGGTGGATTAAAGCACTCACACGTGGCACTTAAACCTGCCCACAGTGCTGGAGTGAGTATGAGTATGAGGGAGGGTTTTTTCTTTCTTTCTTTTTTTCCCTGTAGCACATCTGTTCACCATGCCTGCGTCACCTTCAGCCTGTAAAGTCCTTGAATATGGCAGTCACATTTAACATCAAGTGTCTTGTTAAGGGATCTTACAATTAACAGTACGTTATAAAAAGGGGGCTCTTTGAGGGCATGGTGTTTATGAGAGTCGTTTGGGTCTGCAGACCCATTGGCCACCATCCTTAACCACAAGTCGCTATCGATTACACATAAACGCATGCACATGCACGCTGACATCCATCCACACACTCATTTACAACACTTACGTGCTGCTAAAACAAGCTGGATCGCATTTATTTATCTGAAGTCATTTTACTTCACAGTATATTAGCATACTTCATTAACACTTTACAGGAACAGTACATGGAACATCATGCACTAACACCCAAGTTAAGGCATCTACTAATCATAAACTAATAAAGAGCTAGTTAATGTAACTCAATTCAACATGCTTTATAAGATATGAGCTGAAATTGTTTATATAACCTGGCATGTGCTTCTGCTGTACGCAAAAACTGACCTTCCTTATTGAATGTAGAAAGATATGTACTAATAATAAACACCAGTAATTTAATCTCAAACTGTTTTCATTTCACTTCCAGTCTCACTGTAGTAGTAGTAGTAGTAGTAGTAGTAGTAGTAGTAGTAGTAGTAGTACATGCTCTGGGTGGATCGGGCTTGGGAGTCTGCTCCTTTATTCACAAGAGTGAAATGAATACTATTATAGTTTATTTATTTAGCGGACATTATTATCTATTAATATTCTAAACCAGCATATTTTAGCTTCGAGTATGTTTGATTAAGTCTACCCCTACGAGGCAGCATCTTGTGGAATAGAGAACTGAGACTAAATGAAGCCCTATTACTGGCGACCTGTCCAGGGTGTACCCCTGCCTTTCGCCCTATGTGCGCTGGGATAGGCTCCAGCAGACCCCCGTGACCCTAGGAGTCCTAGGAATAAGCGGGTATAGACAATGAATGAATGAATAAATGAAGCCCTATTAGTACTATTATTAGTACTATCCTAATAAAGTGCTCCTAATAAGTGTAATATTAGTGCAAAATGGTTGTGTGTGTGAATGGAAATATTCATTCATTGTCTATACCCGCTTATTCCTAGGACTCCTAGGGTCACGGGGGTCTGCTGGAGCCTATCCCAGCGCACATAGGGCGAAAGGCAGGGGTACACCCTGGACAGGTCGCCAGTCCATCGCAGGGCCTGAATGGAAATATAGTAAATAATAATTATAATAATACAGTCATTTTACAATGAAGTGAAGTATAAAGTATAATCTATCACTACTGTGAGGATTTTTCCTGCAGGCTACTATAGAATCATTGAAAGACACATTGAAAGTGGCTTGAACGTGATATTTATTACAGAAATAAATCCTTCTGAAGCAAGTCTGTTATAGCAATGATGATCGTCAGAGCCCAAGAGTCTTACAGCGTTCACCACCCACTGCACAAATCTCCCTTTCCACTTATAGGGCATATGTGTAACAGATACAATAGCTTTTAATTATTGCTCTGGGATCAGCTCGTTTTACCCCCAAGCTGTAATCTTACCCGCTGCAGGAGAAAACAAAACCCTGATGTGGCATTGGCTCAGCATTACCTGAGAACACCATGTATTACACTGAGCAACAGTGATTACCTGCTCTGCAACCTGAATCAAAAGCAAAACCAATGACCGCAGGGGGAGTCTGGACATGCCGCTATGGTATAAATGCATCCCTCCTATTTACACCCTTTAATTCCTGCTCTTCTAACACAACCGTTCTTTTGCATTTCCTGCACCACTGTCTGAATGGCAACATGCATAATGTAGCAAGCAAGAGCACCACAACCCAGGCATAAATAATAAATAATAAAAAATAATATGAAAAATAATAATAATAATAAAAAAGCATAATTAACATCTGGATATTTTTATTTTGCCTGACATTTTTGAATGCTTCGAAAAACCTTAAAAGGTATCTACTATGGGGCTTCATAACACATTCATAAGCATTGCATATCTCTGGTATAAAGCAGTGCACGATGAAAGAAAGGCTTGCGTCAGAGTGTATGAGGTGACTTGATTGATGTAGTATGTGATTTTCTCTGTACATGGAAGAAAGGAGGAACCCTCAATTAGCATAATGTCTAGATGTTTGCTAGGCTGATTGCTATTGTAAATTATTAAAGGTGTTTATTTCTTTTTAGTAAGCGTCAGCCACTTTTGTACGTCGCTCTGGATAATGCCAGAAATGTAAATGTAAATCCATGAAATATATCCCTCCTATTTATTTAGCTGACATAGTGTTGTACATGGCAAACTGATTAGCATTGTAGTTTGATGATGTGATATGCATACTTTCTGCTGACAAAATATTTAGAGGATTTTAACCCCACATGGAGTTATATGCTTTACAAGTGGGGATGTGGTAGCTTAGTGGTTAAGGTGTTGGCCTGCTGATTGAAAGGTTGTGAGTTTGAATCCCAGGACCACCAAGCTGGGCCCTTGAGTAAGACCTCAATTGCTCAGTTATATAAAATGAGATCAAATGTAAGTTGCTCTGGATAAGGGTGTCTGCCAGAAATGAACTGCAGCTATGCTAATTCCTTTCCACTTGTTTCCCTTTTTCTACCCTATCCTGAGGCATCTACAGAATCTGTCTCCTTCATGAAAATTTCAGACCTTCAATGAGAAGAGGCTGACCCTGCGAGTATCCTGAGGCATCAAGCTCCAGTTGGATTCTGCTTCATGAAGATTTCGGACATTGGAAGAGAAGATGCCAACCACATGTGGACTTTGAGGACAACAACCTCCTAATCAATACACAAAATAACATTCTACATATACCATTATGACCTGCCTAATTTGCTGTTGGTCCACCTTTTGCTGCCTTGACCCATCCTGCACTGTGTATTCAGACCCCTTTCTATCAGAACCAGCATTAACTTCTTCAGCAATTTGATCAACAGTAGCTCGTCTGTTGTATCGGATCACACGGGCCAGCCTTCTCTCCCCACGTACACCAATGAGCCTTGGCCGCCCATGACCCTTTCGCCGGTTCACCACTGTTCCTTCCTTGGACCACTTTTGATAGATACTGACCACTGCAGACCGGGAACACCCCACAAGAGCTGCAGTTTTGGACATGCTCTGATCCAGTCGTCTAGCCATCACAATGTGGTTCTTGTCAAACTCGCTCAAATCCTTACACTTGTCCATTTATCCTGCTTCTAACACATCAACTTTGAGGACAAAATGTTCACTTGCACCCTAATATATCCCACCCACTAACAGGTGCCATGATGAGGAGTTCATCAGTCTTATTCACTTCACCTCTCACTGCTCATAATATAATGGCTGATCGTTGTATGCTGTATCTCTGTCACACAACTCCAACTGACTGTCTATGACTGTAGAAAGGACATTATTCATAATCACACTCTCTGGTGTATGTAATAATTTACAAACACACTCTGTGGTGTCACCCAGATGAGGATAAGGTTCCTTTGGAGTCTGGTTCCTCTTAAGGTTTCTTCCTCTTAACATCTAAGGGAGTTTTTCCTTGCAGTCGCCTCAGGCTTGCTCATTAGGGATGATTTTGGACTTTTTGTACTATGTTTCTTATGTTCTGGAAAGCTGCTTCGAGACAATGTCCATTGTTAAAAGCGCTATACAAATAAAATCAAATTGAATTGAAATGCAAATGAAGTCATAAGAAAAACTTCTGTTTTGTTGTACATTCTTTGCTGCCTGAAAGCTTATGTACTTGTGTACACTACTACTAGCACTGCTTGACTGATCCCACCATCTATCAGGGTAAAAGATAGGTATATATCTAGACGCTTTTCTGTACTG
The DNA here is from genome assembly GCF_019097595.1 of Hemibagrus wyckioides. Lineage (NCBI taxonomy): Eukaryota > Metazoa > Chordata > Actinopteri > Siluriformes > Bagridae > Hemibagrus > Hemibagrus wyckioides. Next base: position 3,929,701 of record NC_080724.1, read on the forward strand.
GCACCGAGGTGGTGGAAGCTGGTGGTGGTCAGCTGAGTCACTGACCGTCTTCAATTGCCAGATGAAGACCTACCTCTTCCTGAAACTAGCTCTTATTTTAGTTTTTAGTTTGATGGTATCCTAAGTCTGTGACCTATTGAACCAGTGTTAATGTATTCATTGATAAAGACTTCAAAGCTCTGGATAAGAGCGTCTGCAAAATGCCAGAAATGTAAAAGCAACACTATTTTTACAGGACTATATATTGGTAACAATTTATTATCATATCATTAGAATCATAGCTGCAATTTCATAGATACAAGTAATCATGCATAATAACGCCTAATTAATACTTATGAACTAATGATGAGTTAACGCATGTACTAATCACAAACTAATGAAGAGCTAACCTTAACTATGATGGGACTTTTGAGAAAGAATATGAATTAAATGTGCATCATCATCATCATCATCAATTGTTTATATGCAGCTGCGTACACCATTATCATTGGATGGCTCTAAACAACTTTCATCATTTAGGGGAAAATGATCCACTATTATGTATCTGTGAGTGGCATTCTAGGATTAGCAGTTCATTGAAGGTGAAATTAGAGTGAGAAGCATTCAGTCATGTGTGAGGGAGTTCCCTGTTTTATTTAAAGAACAGGGATCTATCAAAGCATATGATTGTGAACATAGGCAATTTCTGGACATTAGTAAAAGAGTTGCTGATGTGTCTCAGGCTTCAAAAAAATTACAAAACCCAAAGATCTCTAAAGAGTTTGGACTCCACTAATCAACAGTCTGACAGACGGAAATTCAAGACCTTAGGAGTAGTGAACCTACAAAGATCACTCCAAGAGCAAGACATGTAATAGTTCACGATATCACAAAGGAACTCGAGATAACTTCTATGCAACTAAAGGCTAATGCTAATGCTTATGGGTCCACCATTAGCAAAACACTGAACACTAACATGAGCACATGGCAGGACTGCAGGGAAAAGTTGTTTTGTGGATGGACAAAGGGAAACATTCCAACCTGTGAAACACGGTGGTGGTAGTATCTTAGGCCAATCTTGCTGCCTTTGGGCCAGGGTGGCTTGCCATGATTGATGGAACGAAATGAATGAATTATACCAACAAGGACAATCTCAATCTGAAACTGAAGCTCAAGAGTGGATCATGCAGCAGGAAAACAACCCTATACACACGTTCTATCAAAGAATAGATGTTTTGGAATGGCAATGTCAGAATCCTGACCATAATCCAATAGAAGTGTTGGTTTTGTGAGGAAACCCACAAAGAGTTAAAGCTAACCTTTACTGAGGAATGGGCTACGATTCCTCTCAACCAATACGTACGACTGACTGACAGTTACCTGAATGGGTTTTTTTTGCTGCTCCAGGTGCACAAGAGACTCACATCAGATACTAATATCACCGAATCACATACTTCTGCCACCCACAACAGATCATTTTCATCAATCAATCAATAACCGAATATAATGTTTTTGCTCAATTGTTTAATTATTCAGTTCACCTTTGTCTACGTTCAGGAAATCTGCTGATATTTATACAGAAATACAGACAATTCTAAGGGCTTCATGACCTTAAATTTCCCTGGGACAAACCACATTTACCAACTGAGAGCATATTTACTATTTCAGTCTACGATCACTGTCCTGACTATCACGATGCAATAGCATAGCCTTGACAACAGTGACTTTGACGACTCTGAGTAGAACATGAAATTTCAAGAAAACGAAAAAGAAAAGTGCAGAAACGAAACATTTATTGAATATGGATTTGCATTCATGATAAGAAATAAAGTGGAGGAACCGAAAGAGTTTTGTCATAGTGCAAGAACAATAGTGAAAATACAGCTATTCTTTATATGCACAGAAAAGGTATTATCTGTCTGAAGCTGTACTTGGAACTCAGAAAGCAAAGAATAATGCACAACAGGTTCGTTGTGGTACAAGTGGAATAACACGCTTCACACTTTATTGGAAAATACTCAACTTTATAGGGCAGAACACACCATGTAATAGTAACTTTAGGGCATAACACACCACGTAATAGTAACTTTAGGGCATAACACACCACGTAATAGTAACTTTAGGGCATAACACACCACGTAATAGTAACTTTAGGGCATAACACACCACGCTGACATGGATTCTTTTTTTTCCAAAGTAAAAACAAGACGGACACAACGGTGGAACATAAGAGGCATAAACATGAATTATAGACAAGACAACCTCATACAAACTAGTAGCAAAGGCAGAGCACACACAAAACCACAACGAAGGGTGCGAAACCAGACAAGACTTACATATAAATGCTCATTATTCCACATAGTGACCTTTCACGGTGTGTGGTGTGGTCATGTGCTGTGTATCAGCTGATGGGTAGTGTAGTCCAGTGCCTTAGCAGCTTTCCTGACACGTCCTTTAATTACAAAGGTGTGTTGATTTGGCATCACTGCAAATGTATGGCGTCCATCAGTGGTCATTGTCCAAAAAGTTCTGGGAACCATGCTTTATAATATAATTGATGTCTGATTACGGTCCTGAGATCTATTTTAAAGGTAAACTACATCCTAGATGAAAGATAAAACAAATGAGCCATACAGTTTTGTACCCTTTTTATCTCAGTGTGTTGTTGCTGTAGACAACATTAGCATTAACACACACATACTGCATTCATTCTTATTGTAGCACATGATAGCAATTTGAACTTATGTATATTGGCCACTACATCATAGGCTCTGTATCACCGCAGACTCCAGCTCCCAGCAACCACCAGCACTCCTCCTTCCATAGTCACAAGACTTTTAATTATGCGCATCATGTATGTTTGTTTATCAGCTATTATATACTCATTGGTTTTATTTCCTTGTTTATGCTCAGGTCTGTGATGTTACTTTAACAAGGCTTTAATATTGATTCAGTGATTGTAGTTTTGACCGGCCTAAGGGTTTGTATTTATGCTGTGTCTGTTCCAATACTTTTGTCCTCCCCCTTTTTGTGACTGTCCCCATACTTTTGATGTATAGAGGTATCTCTATTTCTGTGAGGATTCAAATGCTGTATCAAATGCTGCATTTGCATCCAACCCCTTGAATCTGCCTCGTGACAATTGTCAAAGATTTTAGTAGATCTCGATAAACATTATTTTGTTGTTCTAAAGGTCACTTCCTGCTTCTGTCCAGTTTCCCTAACCACACCTACCGTCATATTTCTGTCTTTTGATCAAAGCTTTCAAGGTTAATCAGAAAATCTGACTGATCCATAGGCCACCGAATCACTGCTAATCTAAAAGACAAGCTCGGGATAGCCTGATAATGTACTGTAGCTGATATTTGTACACAAGAAAAACAGAAAAAAATACTACTCATTTAAATGCACAATGAATTCCCAAACGCGATTCATTAAACTTATTTCTTTGTTGAAACAAAGAGTCTGAAAAGAGGCATGACTCTTATTTATTTATTGTGACTACTGTAAATGCTTTGCTAATTGCTTTCAGTGAGCCATGAAAAATTACATTAAAAAATGCTAACACATGTTCTCTTGTCAGTCCAATTAGCATCACCGTGGCTTGTTGTTGACCTCGTTTTTCTTCACGGAATCCTGCAATACTTCATCATCATCGTAAATCTTAGGGCATCTTTTCAATTTTGCAACCTAGCTTCTTTTGCTCGGTGACATGAGACCTGCCTGACTCATGCTTACTAAACCCGCTCCATTTAAAGCAACAATAGCCGGTTAAAGCTATGCAGGGATGAAATGCTAATTGCGAACATCACTGGGCACCGTTCAATGACTGTTTATATATCTGTAAGCTCAAACGTATCTGAAGATCTGAAAGAAACTGAACGGAGAATACAGTGAGCCTGACATCTGTGGATTTGAAGTTGCTATGTGATGCTACTGTGGAGGTTTTGTTCTGGAGGGATTTCTCCTTGTTCACAGAAGTTAGCCCGAGAGCTTCCTGGTCCACTAATGATGTCTCCGGTGTCTGTCCAGGACTTTAATCCGTTGTGCTACCAGATAGAACACCTTCACTCCACACTCCTGTTCCTAACACTGTTCCTTTAATAAAAAAAAATCCTCCCACAAGTCCCACAAGAACAAGGCACTCACACAAACAAGCCTAGCACTCTAGAGGTACATCACTCATGGGGACAAGATTATTACAGCTTTTTGCCTGTGCATGCTTCTTATACCAGAGACACCATTATTCGCTATGTCCTCCCCCCCAAAAATATTAATCTACAGTGGTTACTAAAGGTTAATGTTGTTTCAATCTCAGAAATAGGCAGGGCAGCGTTTGAATGCGAATTAGCCCATGCCCGAGTTAGCTCTGAATGCAAACCAGAAGTCAGGAATTAATAAAAAAAACACCCAACTAATGCATGTTTGTTTATTGAGTGGTGCTGAGACACAGCAAGTAAGAGATGTGCAAGCTTCAGGCTAAAGTAAGGATGAGATTTGAACTGAGACTCATTAGACTACAGATTAGTGTGTGTTGGGTGGGTGGTGGTGGTGGTGGTGGTGGTGTATTTATTTTTATAGGCTATAAGCAGTTCTGTCAAAGGATCTGCCCAGAATGTCAATTCAAAACACTTCTCTCTCTTATGATTAACACACACACACACTCTTTTCCTATTTTCCCTATATGCTCAGAATAATGTAATGCCAAGTTAAATTTTGCATTAAATGACCTTAAAAAATGAATAAGCATATATGAGTAAATTCAGGGAGCAAACATTAAAGATGCCGACAGAAAACTAACGATATCCCCCAGTCTTTTCTTCTCTCCTCATTTTTTTTATTTATTTATTTATTTATTTTTTTAGACGTGATTGGTGTGTGAATGACATCTGCAGTACTCGATTTGTAAAAGACGCAGGGGCAAAGCTAGCTCATCAATTCGGCCTCTATGCAGTCAGGAAGGAAATACAGAGAGAAAAGAAGGAAAGATCGGGTTATTGTTGAAAACCAAAAGTAGGACGGAAGGAAAATATAATGTGGAAGATGTGAAAGAGATATATATGAGGTGAGGGAGACAGAGCTGACAGAATTGCCGTAGCGCTTTTCATCTGGATTTCAATGCTACTCATTTTTCTCCCATGTATTCAGATTACACAACAAAAATAAAAATACACTGATGACTTGTTGGCCTGCAGTCAGCACTTGAAAACGGAAGCATTGCTCACTTTAACGTGACTCACAGGTAGAAACAGATTTAAGCACTCGCTCTAACTGTGTGATCCGGCGAAGGAAGAAAGAAACGTGGGATAAAGACTTGAAAAAAGTGAGAATAATAGATAACTTCATGTTCATAAATCATATTTTATTTGTGACACATGGCAGTGCATTCTTTGTGGTGGTGTGAACAAATGTAATTGTCACTTCCTCATAGCTGAAGGTTACTCACCCATATTAATCCATCCATTGTAATTTATATGCATGTCTCAGTTGACGATTCCATTCATGTTGTCCTCATCATGGAAATCATGAGGCCCTACAGCTTACAGACTAAATTGGCTAAACATTTACGCTAGGAGCTGTGTATCTGTATGTGAGCCACTAGAAATGGGACATAAAAAGTTGACAATAGACTGAGGTACACTATGTTGCCAAAAGTTTTGGGACATCTGCCTTTACATGCACCTTTACATTACATGAATGTAATATGGAGTTGGCCCGCCTTTTGCAGATATAACAGCTTCAACTCTTCTGGGAAGGCTTTCCATAAGGTTTAGGAGTGTGTTTATGAGAATTTTTGACCATTCCTCTAGAAGCACATTTGTGAGGTCAGACACTGATGATGACGAGAAGGTCTGGCTCACAGTCTCCGCTCTAATTCATCCCAAAGGTGTTCTGTCAGGTTGAGGTCAGGACTCTGTGCAGGCCAGTCAAGTTCCTCCACACCAAACTCGCTTATCCATGTCTTCATGGACCTTGATTTGTGCACTGGAGTGCAGTCATGTTGGAAGAGGAAACTTCCCACAAAGTTTGGAGCATGAAATTGTCCAAAATGTCTTGGTATGAAGCTGAAGCATTAAGAGTTCCTTTCAATGTAACTAAGGGGATCCCTGAAAAACAACACCTGAATTCAATGATTTGGCGGGGTGTCCCAAAACTTTTGCCAACATAGTGTATCTGCTCATATCAGTGTAATTAGGTAGCAGAGCTTTTCTTGGCAGCATTTGATTTAGCTTGGCTTTATGCTATATTTTCTTCACTCTTCTTCATGTCCATCCATCTTCTCATACAGGTGACCCCATGAGCCCACCCTTAATTTGCAAACTCATCAGCCAGCCTCTTCTAAGTCTTCTCTTGACCCTGAATCCCAAGATATTTATTCACCAGGCTTTAAAATCTCAACCACACCTACACCCAACCTCTTTATTGCATGATTTCCATAAAACAAAGGATTGTTGCTGTTACATGTTAACTATACTTAACACTAATAAAGAAACATCAGTGATTTCAAATTTGTAAACTATACACGTTTTTGCGAATATACTAAATCTTTAGTTTATAATAGCATTAGTATTGAGTTGTAATTGAGAGGATAGAGAGAGGAGAGAGAATGGAGATAGAGGCAGAGGGTTGGATGTAGATCTAGTTTGGATTCTAGGATTTGTTGGTGTAGGTAATGACGTACAAATTCAATTTAGGCAGGAACAAGTGAAGAATACTCGTATTATTATTAGTTTTAATGTAAAACCTCTCCCACAGGACACACAAGAATATCTATTTTTAAAATAGCGATTCAATATTTTATGACCACTGTATCTGCTAAGATGCAACACAATATGATATGATTTGATTTAGAAGCCTTTGATCGATATGTGGCCAACTTTGTTAAGAATCTGAATTAGACCTACCAGTAATTCATGAATGATGAGAGCATACTGAAGAACTATTTTAAGTATTAGAGTCATGGGTAAAGCACCTTTCTAGCATATTTGCATGGCAATATTTTATATTAAATATTATATTTTTATTATAAATTTTTATATTTTATAATATTATAATATATTTTTTACAATATTTTTGTAATTTAATTTTCAATAAAAAAACATTTTTACACAGCTATGCGTGCTTTTTTTGATGATAATCAATTTTTTAATCAGTTATAATTAATATCCATAATGCTGTCTTAATTAATTTCAAACTTTGTCTTTTCATACAATCATCCAATTATTACACCTCAAATTATTAGCTACATAGTCCATAGTCTCTATCCATCCATCCGTCCAACTATCTTTCCAACCATTTATTCATCCATCTGTCCATATGTCCATCCGTCCATCAATCCATCCATCCGTCCATCCATCCATCCATCCATCCATCCATTCATCCAACCATCCATCCATTCATCCAAACATATATCTATTTATCCAAACATCCATCCATCCAATCATCCAAACCTGGAGCCTATCCCAGGTGACTAGTCTATCTCAGACGCACACACACTCACACACCTATTCAGACACTACAGACAAATTTAAGATTAGCCTTCAAGGCATATCTTTGGACTGGGGAGGAAACCAGAGAACCCAGGGAGAAACCCTCTGAGGCATGAGGAGAACATACAAACTACACACACACTATTTGACACTTTCCTTTTTTGCAGCAAAAGTGCCATTACTTCATACCAGCCCACATCACACACAGAGTCTCGGCTACAGAGAGAGTCTGATGCTATACAATAACTCACTATAGTGTGATAGATGACACTGGTGTCTAATTGGTCACTAGCATGTCTAAGTAACCCCAGAGTCAGAAATAGCCTGATTTCTTCTTTGGTACTTATTTTTTTAAAAAGAGCTCTTTTCTATTTTCAAACCAAGAAGCAGTTTATAAGTGAATGATTTAGCATTTTTGGATGAGGTTTTTTTTGTGCCAAAAATTACTTGAATCACTGAAATTGCATGCACTGGATCTACTTACTTGTAAACTACTGCCAGTGAAGACACATATGTAATTACTTTCTAACTGTGCTCATGTTTAGTGCACATGAATTAAAGAGGGCTTTGTTCTAACATCTTCAAATCCTAGAAAGACAGAATGAAAATAATAATAATAATAATAATAATAATAAGAAGAAGAAGAAGAAGAAGAAGAAGAAGAAGAAGAAGAAGAAGAAGAATATTAGGCTATTATAGTGACTGAAAGTATGATTGAATCTTACAGTTAATCTCAGTTCTCACCAAGAGTCTTTCACATCCTTTAGATCCAGAGAGGTGTGATCACATCCCAATGTCAGTATGATATGATAAACAACTATTCTATCACTTTAACCAACTGCGCAAATCACAATACCAAAACCGCTCAATTTTTTCTTTTCTGCTGCACTTTTTTTCTCACTTGCACATGGGAGTGATGCATGCTACACTGAAATTTATGTGAATCTCACACTCCCATTTCAATGTGCCGTAACTGCAGAGGGGGAAATGGCATAGTGAAAAAGCAATGATAGAAAAGACAGAGCCATTCATCCATCCATCCATCCATCCATTCATCCAATCATCCAAACCTGGAGCCTATCCCAGGTGACTCAGGGCACAAGGCAGGGTTCACCCTGTACAGGACGCTAGTCTATCTCAGAGCACAATCACACACACACACACACACCTATTCAGACACTACGGACAAATTTAAGATTATCCTACAAGATCATTTAATTTAAGATTATCCTACATCATTGGATCAGCCCATACTGCACAGGCTAATTCATCAATTTGGGTGGCAAGCCCTTCCTACAATGCCAGTCTGCAAAGAAAAAAAAAGCCTGTTGCAATAAATAATAATAACATTCATGTCATAACCATTGATTCACAAAACACCTGCCAGGACAAAAATCGAAATAAAAAGGGGGAAAAAAACCCCTCCCTTCTGATACAAGCACAATCATTTGCCACCTCTGGGACTCATGGATTTTTAATAATAGACATTTTTTATGAGCAGCCGAAAGTCAGTCATCACTTTTAAATACTAGCAGCCTGGTAATGACTTGAGGGGGGGGCTTGGGTGTCTGCTGAGTCAGATCTGCTGCCTTGCGGGACTGGGACTTACACACACACACACACACACACGCACACACACGCACTAACACACATTTACTTTATTAAAGACAGACAGAAAGGAGAGACTGTGAGTAGGCAGCGAATAGGAAGATGGAGGACAGCAAGGAAAATAATGAAAAAGGAGAGGCTTATTTAATTTCCTCATCAAGTCTCTGTGCAGACTTGCAGAAAGAAAAAGAGACCGAGAAACAGAGCGAGGAATAGAACGCGAGAGAGAGAGAGAGAGAGAGAGAGAGAGAGAGATCATGTTTCTACTGAGTTTATTCTGCACATTTTTGCTATTAATGTATGTGCTTTCAGCAGGCATGCTGCAGTGTACCCTGGCGTGTTAGAGTGCACGGCAAGCAAGTTTTAGCTGGCTAATAAGATAAACTGATCATATATCACCCTGTGGTGGTTGCTGTGTGTCTATGTTTGTGGTTTCCGTTCCAAGCCAGACCTGTTCTCAGTAAAACCTCTCAGTAAAAATATCCTTTGATAAATTCCAACTAAGCTACAATACAGACACCAGAAACCTGACAGCAGGAGAGGAAGTAATGAAAAAGCATGACAAACTCTTCATTTTTCCTCATGACTTGTGGCCTCCAGAGTGTGAGATAATAGACATGTGAGATTGCTGACATCTTTCTTTTCCTGGCTATAAGGAAAGAAATATGTCCCCGTGCCAAATTTAAGAGCAGAAATACACTTCCTCAGCATGCTGTAAGGACAAGGATTCGAGCAGCAGGATACAAAACGCATCGTTATTGGCACTGGTTCCTGTGACTTTTAATGTTTCTCTCTTTGTTTTAATCGATTCAGATGAACGCAGAGATAGAAGGAATTCCTTCTGGGAGCTCACGAATAGTTTAGTGGGGTTTTTTGATATGTAACGACATGAGGCTGAAATTGTAAACAGAAGGATTATTTTTGTTCAATTAAAAGCTTTGCAGGTAGTGAAGTCTCTGACAGATATCCACATACTTTCATTCAGCCTGAATTGCGTTTAAGTGTTCATTAGAACAGACGACTTTTTAAAAAAAGTCCATATGGCATGTAAATGGAAGCACCAGTCATATCAGGAGAAGCAGATGGCTTCCTAACCAGCGCTGTTTGTTCTCTCTATGTAATTAAAGATGGCTTTTACTTTGAATCTCGTTATTGTTCTTCCCTTAGCTTAGCTACTGAGACTTGGTCTTGTTCTGTTGCACCGGTGGCTTGTTAGGGCTCAGAGTCTATAGTGCAAAATTATTGATACTCAGGTAAATATAAGAAACACCTCCACTTTTCCCTTTTCCCAGCTCTTAGCAGAACATGATTCTGTGTAAAGGATATATTTATACATGTGAATGGCAAAGCTTTTCCTGGCATAACAGCTGCTCGAGATATTAAAAAGATTAGTCTTGTATTTGCTGTACGGGGCTTGTTCATGAAGCTGGTGGGTAGAATAACACCAGCACCATTCCTCACACTGACACATTAATCCAGAGATTTCCTGAAGCATTCACTATAAGAGAATGCATTGTACATGAATACATGTATATACATACAGTGTATACTGTTATAGACACAGTAAAAATGATCAGGATTTGAACTTTCAGGTGCTGTAGAAAGCACAGTGGAGTACGGAAAGAGGTTCGAAAAGAGCCAGCGTTCTCTGTATTCGATCAGTTTTAGCTCAGGTTCCATCAGTTAATAACTTCAACAAGATAAACGTCATGTTAATACTAGAATGTCCTGCTTAGATAATTGCACTTTTTGAGTAAGGAAAATTCTAATCACACTCTTCGGCGTCAACCCAATGAGTCTGGTTCCTCTCAGGGTTTCTTCCTCATAGCATCTCCTTTTCCTTTTCTATCATCGTCTCTGGCTTGTTCATAAGGTATCCATTTATACATTATATCCTGATCTGTAAAGCTGCTCTACGTTGAATTGAACTGAATTGAAATTTATCACACTTATAGAAAAGTTTAGGAGGCTGTAGGTATTATAATGTGCTTGGAGAATTTCAGGCAGGGATTCTATATCAAATTCCAGATATAAAGAATGGGTTTGGACTGACAGAAATTTCCAGCCTTTGGAAAGACTCCCAATTTTTTTATTTTTATTTTCAAATGCTTCATAGTCAGAGGTCTACGAATTGCACAACCGTACCTTTTGTTCCGTTGTTTTGTGATGAAACCCACCTACCTTGGATCAAAAAGCCTTCCACTCTCTGAAAAAAGAAAAGCGAACCAGGAAGCCCCTGAGGTAGCTCAAAGATCAATAACAACTCTAAAACTATGAGGATCAGCTACACCTGAGGCTCAGAAAGAAAAAAAGAAATCACTATTGTACCGATCAATAATATGCATCAAACAAACTTCTGTTTTTCCCATTGATCTTTCCCCGCCTGCACTTTGTCAACTCCCACAATTTCATATTTCAAGCTTGAATGCAATTATGCTGAAATGTGGTCCCAGCATGCTGACGTCCTAAAAGTTTCTCAGGACATGGGAAAACGCAATTACAATTACGAGGAAATCACAATAATGTCCTCAACTTTTGTTGTCTTCGTTATTTATCTCATGCATGCGAATTTACATTTTATGGCTCTGTAACACTATCTAGGAAGTCTTTAATTAACTGCACGAAATTAAAACTCAAAAACAGGAGCATAGAAGGATGGTTCGTCTGTAAACCCTGTCACAGAGGCGCTGAACCGCGGCAGCATGCTGGCGTCACGTCATCACGATCCCTTCGTAACGGAATCGTGCATATGACAGTGAGCGGAATGACAGCAAAAACTCCAGCGGAGGAAAAGTAAACACGTGTATAATTGGATTGCCATTTAGAAAGAGGGTTTTTCACTGCAGTCAAATGGATTCATTTTCTTCTACAAAATATAGATAAAAGTTTTTCGGGTTTTTTTTTTTCTTTGATGGACCTTTTATGCTTGGAATTCATTTACTCAATTGCTTCTCTTTCAGTCATTTCCATTCCATTTTCATCATATGTCAGAAAAGAAAATGCACCTTACATTTACACTGGAAAATTTAGAAACCCTTAAGAGTTCTTTGATTGTTCCTGTGGAAGAACCTTTAAAGCTTTCTATACACAATCCTACAACAGAGAATTTCCATTTCACAAGGCTCCCAAGTAGCGCCTTGAACTGAAAGCTAATAACTATCCAGTAAACCTTTGGAGCAGAGGTTTTCAGACCCTGGGTCGGGACCCTCGGGTGGGTCGCCAGACTTAAAAAATGGGGCTGCCGATATGATTTAAGGAAAAAGTTCTAAAATTAATGAATGCAATAAAACCACAACAACAAGAAGAAGAATAACTTTGAATAGAAGCACACAATAAAAAAACACTGCGATGATGCACAGGCTTTAGTAGAAGCCGATCTTTAATTTATTTTAAGCTGAATGTGAGCAAGTGGAAGTCAAAAAGTACCATTTATGATTTTTTAAAATTTTTTTAATGAAAGTAAATTATCTTCGTTCTGGGTTAGCCTCAACACCAAGTATCCGATGCTGAGCAAAGCAAGTATTTCATTGCTACACTGCCTTTTACAGCTACAAATATATATATGTATATATTTACAGCTCTGGAAAAAAATAAGAGACCACTGTTTTTTTCTTACAGGTGTATGTCTTGGTAAGATTTTGTTTTGTTTTGTTTCATTTTTTGTGAACTGCTGACAATATTTCTCCTAAATTCAAAATATAACTATTGTTATTTAGAGTGTATATTTAAAGGAAATGACAGCATGTCAAAATAACCCAAGTTCATGCAGTATTTGCAGAGCTATAATAACTCAAATAAAACAAAATGCAAATAAATTGTAAACAAATTGTGTTAATGCTTTGGCTAAATAACATTAAGAAATCAGTATTTGGTGGAATAACCCCGATTTGCATTCTTTTTGGCTCCATGCTCTCCACCAGTTTCTCACATTCACGCTGTTGGGGAAATTTATACCACCCTTTTTGCAACAGCTCAGCTTTGCTCGATGGTTTGTGACCATCCATCTTCCTCATTCCAGAGGTTTTCAATAGGGTTCAAATCTGGAGATTGGGCAGTGGTCTCTTATTTTTATACACCCAGAGCTGTGTATATATGTGACTTGATTGTATGTAAATTTGGTTGTATATATGTGGGTCAAGTCAATTTACAAAGGAAAAAAAAAGGGTAAGAACGCTTGAAAAACCTTAAAGAACCTTAGAATTACAACATTAGAATTACAAGCCTTTGTCTTAGTAGAAAGTTTCACTTTTATCTAAAATTACTTTACTGATACGAGTGCTACAAGCCCATGTGTCCACTCATGTTTTAAGCTCTCTGAGTGGACTAATACTAATGATAATTTTATCATCCCTAGACTTCCACAATTAAAGCTCTAACTTTGCCTTTTATTATAATAACCTGATGTTCTGCTCTCTTCTAAGGTACTGACTAAAACTACAGAAAAGGAAAAAATATTCAGATCGCTCCAAGACATCCCCTCTTCGCCCTGTCCTCTTTTAGTCACCCTCCCTCCAGCGGAACCTCTTTCCAAACCTCCTTCCTTCCAAGGTATCAACATAATGGCACTGCAATAGTGCCATTATACTGTATACTGATGGTTCATGATGCAGAAATGTGTTAGTACAGTTGAAAGGTTACAGCTTAGTTACCTACAATCTCTGAGTTGTTTTCATGTTCGATTTACATGCACAGAATCATTTAGTCACGAGTTAGTAATGTTAATTATGTTAAGATAGCAAGGCTAGATCGCTCATACCCATGCCTGGATTATACTCGTCCTCAATTTGTAAATCGGTTCGGATAAAATTGTTAGACAAATATTCAAAAGAGTCACTTTAAGCCCCTAAAAAAAAACATGAAGATTAATCCCACCACCCCTTTCTCAATGTCATGGTCACTGTCGTTACCATGGCGACAGGCCATGCATCTGATGGATGGCTGGTTTCCCCCTATGGTGCCCCTGCGCGATGCCGTAACAATGACAAATGACACATAAGGTAACAAATCTCTAGTTGTCCCTATGGCAACAGAGCACAGAAAAAAACACAAACCACACTCCGGGACGGGTCACGGCCCCTCCTCTCATCACATCATCTACTGCTGCATAGCAATACACACACACACACACACATGCATTTATAACTGCAAATGCAGGCATGTGCTGCTGTGCTACATTTGCAAGTAGTTTTGTTAATAAAAGCTGCAGCTAAATGGACCAACATTTTGTGTGCGTTTGTATGAATAGATGATTCGATGGATGGATGGTTGGATGTATTAGATATATACTAACTCAAAGTTTCTTCTATCATACTTTCTCTAAAGATTTCACCTCCTACAGTCTCAAAAAAAAATTATACAGAAATACCATAATAACCAAAGTACACTGCAGTTACTCTTGGTGAATATAATAAACCCTGTCACCGCCATACCCATTATTTTCCCTGACACGAGCGCACACTCAGAAGAGTTTCAGTTTGGATGAAGTTTCTTCTAAATATATTACGTAGAAATATAACGATTAGCTATCATTGTATTTAAGACATCAACACGTCTCCATAATGCACATATCTGCCACTAAACACAGATTCTAGTTATGACTATATACATAACTGCCAATCACTGTAGGATTCACCGCTTTAATTAACACATACACACATATTAGCTCTCACACACCTTTCCTTTTTCCAGAGGTCTTTTTAAGGGAGAAATGGGAGTGCCACGTCACTGAAACATTTCAGTTCATTTTAAATGCTCGGGTTGCTGATTCTAATAATACTAATTGGTGTGTGAGTTGAATTTTGCAACATAGACCAAAGCTATATATAAAATAAAGCCTTCCATTGTACATCTGAGTTAGTGATGTGAATGGGTATAGAATAGAATGAGTAATGCAACTTTTTACAACATTTCTCTCCCACCAAGCTAGTTCTTGCTTCTCTGGTGAAAGCTACATACCCGAGAGGTTGAGGGTTGGCACATGTTTTCATGTTTTCTCTGAAGTATGTGAAACCACATCTTTTTGAAGTGCTTTTAATGCTCCTACACAGTGTAGCAACAGCTGGGGGAAAGTGCTACCTGCTCTCTTCTGCATACAGGCCACAGCAGCCCACAGTTGGTTAATGTCATTCTTGCTGACCGTGTAACGTGTTACACCATCTGTCCAACTACGACAGCAGAAGTAATTATTGCTGTCTTGAACTCATGGTCGGTTCTTGCATGATCAGGCTCCGATCTCATGATCTCCCGGTGATACAGCAAACATTTTTCTTTTCTACTACTCTGAATTCTTATTAAGTTACATTATTCCACTGACTATGAATCACCAAGTCCCAGATGATGGAGGACAAACCCTAAAGCAGGTCACCTCAGCGAGACGGAAAAACAAAATGAAACAGAGCGACAGGCAGATTGAACCTGATGTTCCATTAGCAAACCCTTCTGGGAAATCAGAAAGCCTGCTTTCTGGAGCACATTGTTTCCCATGAGAGAAAGAGAAAAAGAGATAGAGAGAGTGCTTCCTAAAATTCCCCCCCTTCCATCTCCTCTGTATATATTCATGTAACTTTCACTCTCCCATGTCGTTTTTCTTTCTGCCCCTCTTTCTTTCTTTTTTTTTCTTTTCTTCCATCTTCTTAGAAATCTGCCTCTCACTCACACACACACAAATACACACATGTACACTGTTAACACCGTACAGTTCAAGGTTGACCTCCCTTGACTGCAACCAGGGGATAACTGGGAAGATTGAAACCATATGTAGAGAATAAGTGTGTGTGCGTGTGTGTGTGTGTGTGTGTGCGTGTGTGTGTGTGTGTGGGAGAAGGAGATCTTTATCATAGAAAAGGGGGGATAAAGTTCTTGTCTTTGTGCTCAGTGTCTGTGGAAGCCAATGGGAAGGTGATAAATTGGAGGACGTGGGGAGGGTGAAAAACATCATCTCTCTTCTGGCTTCAAGAATTTGACCAGATAACAGGCAGGATATCAACAGGTGGAAGTTAATTGACCTCAGAATCAAGAGGAAGTATGTGAAACAGGTCTGCGACAAGATACAGTACGGGCCTCGTACATATAGTATTCATGCATTCATGATTGTTCGTATTTTCCAAGGCAGAAATAATCAGGAATGCGTCAGTCTCCTTCAACTGAGGAGAGACAAAAGTGTTCGGCCGTGTTTCTGTGTCTGTGTTTGTGAGCGAGACAGAGACTGATTACCTCAAAGAGCCCCTTCTCTGACCCCATGTCCCATTTTCAACCTCTTCTGTTCACCAGCTCTTGCCCTCATTCTTCCATTACCCCCATTTCATTTTTCACATCTCCATTCTATCCTTTCACACAACGCCTCCTTTTTCACACCACACCCCCTCCCTTTTTGGACAAATTGCTTTTGTTTTTCTTTAATATGTAAAGCCAGAGGAACCTGTTTCTGACACACTTGAAAATCAAACATCTTTACTGAAGGGTGGAGGGATTAAGAATAAGAATAAAGAAGCACAGCCACGCCCCCTTGGCCAGCTGTCTATGTCATTTGTCTAACCCCCTGTCACTCACCTGTCAAGCTTCGGTTCAGCCCCTTAATGGCTTATGGGAATTCCTTTGTATGGCGGATGCCGAGACTCTGGGCCTACGAAACAAGCAACAGTTCAGTATCATTCCACGCTGCAAACCCAGTTAGAATCAGTGAAGACTGATGTGTTCACTCCTTTCATGTGATCCTCTTTTTCAGGGGTTTCGGCTGTGGGCTGTGACAGGCAGTGATTGATTTCAGGTGCTGGTCAGCTCTCGCCTCCAATGGCATGATGAGAAAAAGAAAACGCTGAAGGGAGATGCATTTACAATCCCCAATCAAAAGACCTCTATGTTTCTCCCTCTCTCACGTCCCCTCCATCAACCCCCACCCCCAGGTCTGAATCAGGGTCTGACCAGAATACTGATGCCATGGATTTGTGTGCTTCATTTGGATGAGCAGAATGACTTTCTGGCCCTCAGCTTGCATCGGTTTTTTTTTGTTTTTCTCTCTCACTTTTTTCACAGCCCTGCCAGTTCCCACTGTGCTGGGAGAGGCATGAGAAAAAGCAGGACCAATTAGCGGAGCATGGGGCTTAGCAGGGGCCAGACAACAG
Source organism: Hemibagrus wyckioides (assembly GCF_019097595.1). Taxonomy (NCBI): domain Eukaryota; kingdom Metazoa; phylum Chordata; class Actinopteri; order Siluriformes; family Bagridae; genus Hemibagrus; species Hemibagrus wyckioides. Next base: position 3,946,898 of record NC_080724.1, read on the forward strand.
TGCCACAAACAAATACACACTCGCACACCACTCACACACACACACACACACGCACGCACATACACATGTACACACAAGCCCAGGAACTGACAAGTTCATTGAGAGCCACAGGGCAAAAACCATCGCAGGATTAGTAATAAGAAAAGAGCTTAGGGAGATCTTAAACCCGGAATGTATGTCCCTTAGCTCAACTGCTAATGACAGTGTGGGAAAGGCTGCTTGGACTGATAGGATGATAGATAAGTAACCTCTCTCTTCCATCGAATGAAAAACCGGAATTAAGATGATCGTCATCCCTAAATCAAGGTGGAACATTGCTAGCAAGAATGAATTGGGAGAAACATTTAGTCATTTCTAGTAAAGTTACACGGAAGGTGCATCAGCTGTAACCCACAAGAGGCGGAGGCAACAGGATGTATGTGAGCATCAGAAGCATGGCTTAGAAAGTGAAGTATAACCACATGCAAGACTAGATAAGCTCAAAGGTATACAAACAGACTTTACAAGAAAGAAAACAAGACTTAACATGAAGAACAGGTGCGAACAGAGTTGGGGGGGGGGGTTAGAGTGAAGCTGGAATAGAAACAAAACAGCAACACCGCATTAGATGATATATGAAAATTTGAATACATCCACAAGTAGCAGAGCATCATTAAAAAACTGTGTGTATACAGACAGAGAATGACAATGGTGTGCTAGATGGAAGGTCTCTCTCTCTCTCTCTCCTTCCCACTCCCTCTCTGTTCTGCGGCAGTGAAAGACATTGCAGTGACATTGATAGGAGACACATGCTCAGAGATCACTCAACAGCCTGCCTCCAGCCACAAGCCTCCACTCTTTATCACACTCTCACTCATATAGCTCTCCACTTTTCTCACTCGCTTTGCCTCTCTCTCTCTCTCTCTCTGCTCTTCTAATACTCTCACTACTGTTATTTTCCTGTCCTGTCCGCAACATCTGTTTATCTTAATGTGTTCTTGCTATTCATCCTCTGTCTCCGTCTCTCGCTCGGCATAATTCTCTCCATACAGAAGTAAGTTAGCTAGCATAGATTAAATTATATCTCATCACGATGAAAGCAGACACATGCACAATGCAATATTAACAGACTGGCACCCATGGGAGGGAGGGAGAGAGAGAGAGCGAGAGAGCATTTGATTCATGTACGTCATGAGGTAAGCGGGCTATTCTCCAACAGCTTCGATGACAGCAAATACCTACAGGACTAACCGCTAACCATAGACCTGCAGCTGTCTAATAGAAGGAAGACAGAAAGAGAACACACACACACTATCCTTTCTCAGTGTATCATCGTCTTTCCCAACTAAACTATTTGTCCTTTCACTTAAACCGTAACTTCCAAAATTTACCAATTTTGTTTATATTGAAATCAAATACAAATGTCTATATAAAATACCAGGCTTCTTATTTTGCTTATTAGGCTATTCCCCCCCCCCAGGTTGTTGGATCAGAGCTGAAGTTTATCTTCTTAGTCTCTTCATCCATCACTAATAGTGCCTTATAACTGGTAACTTGTCAGCATCCTTGACGTGTTTGACGTGTGGGGCAAAAATCATGGCTGCATATCAACGATCTAAAACCAATACTGATTTAAAAGTAGAGATGGGTTCATTTATATGGTCCTTGGTTAGTGCCACCATGTTGTTTTGATATTCCAGGGAACAACAGGGAAGGGACTAGTAGTTGAGATGTACATCCCAAGTTAACAAGCTGAAATTTTAAGTTGAGGGGAGTATCCAGTGTGTTTCTTTCCTTGGTTGAATGCAGCGTGTGATAATGTAAAGCGGTTATGTGCATGTATTATACTCTAAATAGATGATGCCAAATAGCACTTAAGGAGGACCCTGGGTCCTAAAACGCAGCACTCATCAAACAGTAGGTGAAAATGTCAAGTGCCTTAATTACATTTGGTCAAATGTGTATGCAATTGGGCGACGTTTTATCCCATAATATCACAGGCAAATAATGAGGCAGTTATTCAGCTATATAAGATGGTCCATGTGGATGCATTCTGCTGTAAATAAAGCATCCAACACAGTCGATGTCACCAGATTTGGAGTACCAGCTTGCCTTCTGTGTCTTTTTCATATTTAAGAATTACAAAAATTGCTAAAAAAAATAAAAACTCTTCTACTGAGGCTGATTCTTTCTCCCCCTCTTACTCCAAACCTCCTTCCTTCTGTCTCTTTCTTTGCCTGGTAGACACATCTGCCCGCAAACTGCCCGAGCATCCCGTGTCTCAGATGAATAACAGAGCTGCTTTTGGTGCTCAGTAAGATGAGCTGATGGTATTCAGGCACCCTGCATATCGCCGCTGGTCTGTGAGGCAGGTTAAAAAAAGAAACTGCAAACCATTAGTGTGCCCCGAGGCTTCACACAATCTTCACAAGAATACTCTGGGATGGGTGCACTGTAGTGTTTAGTGAAATCACCTAGTCCAATAAACCAGGTGTTTCTCGAATCACAGTGATGTTCATTAGGCAGTGCGATGCTTTACGTCATTTTTACAAGCCTTAGCTTTGCTATTGGGAATGTTTTCTATTAACTGCATGGACAGAGCACATTCTTTAAAGACGAGCACTCGGTTCAGCTTGTGCACACCTCCTGGGTGTAAACTACTCTGGGAACAGTGACCGAGAGAGATGGGTATGATAGGATTGGAGTCTCATGAATTGCCAGGCTGTCTTTTCCTCAAAGTGCCGAAAATTGGTTCCAGGACCAACCTTGAGGCAGCCTTACGTTAAATCCATCTGTTTTTCTTTCCCTCTCTCGCTCTGTCTCTCCTTCTCTTGCTGTCAATTGAATCCAGAGCTCTTTCAAACATCCAATTAGTCCATACTGGACTGTTCCAGGGAAGCGATTTTAATGAATGCTGGTTTAGTGGTTTAAGCATGCTCAATGATAATCTCCCTTTTCCCACCTCCACTCCCATTCTTTTCATTCTCACTCTTTCTTCCCCTGGGCAGCTTCGACAAATCATGCTGGAGCATAAATGAGAATGCACTGATCAATCAATCTTGCTGCCGCACATGAAACAGAGGGTGAAAACGCTAGAGAGGAAAAGAGATTATGCAAGGGACTGAGAAAGATAGGAGGATAAAAGAAGCGAGGGAGAGTATGACAGTGAGAGAAGGGAGTGAGCGTGTGAGAGAAGACTGGAAATAACTTGGGCAAAAATCCAATCTCCCAGTCATGTAGCAACACTGATGGAACGCACTTACACGCAGACAGGACCCTATCAACACCCAAACAGAGTGGGGTCACACCAAAGAAATGAGAAAAAGATGGAGGGGAGCAAAAAAAAGCACATGAGGAAAAGGAGAAAATAAGAAGGAGAGGCTGCTGTGAAGAAATCACGGCGAGAGAAATAATTCCCATTTGACCTTCACAACTTATACGCTTTTAATACTAGAACTTCCTAATGGTTTAACCGTAGGACACATGAACAGTACAATATTCCCCAAAAGGAACAGACCGTCTGAATGACCAGTTCAGTATCATGAGGCCAGCTCTGAATGGAGCTGATTTACTACTGCAATAATAAGTTCAGAGGTCAGAGATCTGTTGTTAAAAATGTCTAGCATATAACTAAGTTGTGGTGATAACACACTGGCTTTCTTTAACTGCTTAGAATCTTTTTCAGTCCAAGGGTTTTACTTGACATCACTCTCCAAGCTAAGCATGTCCAGGCAAGCCTAGTGCTGGACCAGACCACACTCCAGCACTATTCGGAATACAGCTTCTCCGAAATCCATCCATATCCATCTCTGCTTTCCAAAATCTTGTTTATCAAATTTAATTAAAAATTCCTCATTATATATGAACTTATATTCCTAGATCTGGCGCTGCTGCATAAAAAAGTAATGAATTTACAATTAATAAAATCATTTTAATGAATGATCATACTTTACCTCATTCTAAAAATACAGTCATTTCCATGGTGACCACCCGCTAATCGTAGCATACTCATGTGATCAGTCACATTTGCCCAAGCATCATGTAGTGTCTGTATGTATACTGGGAAAAAAAGCAGACCAAAAGTAATGGGGCAGAACAACACTTAAAAAGCAAGAAATGGCGTCCTTAGTGTCTATTAAGTTTTGTTGGCAAAATTCCTTGGATTTCTAAACGACAGTGAACTGTCACAGATTGTGTGTGTGTGTGTTTTATCAATCAGTCACTTGTTAACGAGAAGTAGTGAAGTACAAATTGTTCAGGAGAGAGATAGCATGCTCACATTGTGTGTGAGAAGATCATTCTCTCCATTTCCATGGAAAAAGCAAAAGAAAAAAAAAGGGTGATATGTGACAGATAAGACATAGGCCTAGGGGTAGAAGTTGCACTTTTACTGACGGCGTTTTTTTTTTTTTTTTTAGTCTTTAGGTCACCCTGTAGGCTGTACAATTTTGCTGTCAGTGCGGTAATGTAAACTTGTTTTTGTGCACACTTTGATAAAGAATCACAATCTCCATTTCAAGGGTGAAATTACCTGGCAACGCTTCTAAGCGATCTCCAGCGAGACATGAGCTGACACTGAGGGTGAAGATCAATGCCCTTTTGTGTCTGCGTCTGCGTCTGTGTCTGTGCTCGCTTTGTGTGCTTTGTGTAGGAGCATACATGAATATGTAGAGTGAGGCTCAAGGACACCCTGATTTGCATCCATGTGTAATTTATGTGATCCTGTGTTCTTATAGTAATCACAGATAAACACCTGGAGGTGTGATCAGTCCACACGAAGTATCGCGCAAAATAAGAGCTAATATGTGTAATGAGAATTTGCTGTCTTCCGTATCATTTTATCTGGAGCTGATGCAGAAAAGCTAGTTCATGCATTCATGACCTATTGTAATGCATTACTGGGTGGTTGTCCTGCATCTTCAATAAACACGCTACACTTAGTCCAGGATGCAGCCGCCAGAGTTCTTACCGGGTCAAGAAAATATGATCAATATTATCATCCCTGCACTGGCTACCTGTTAAGTTTAGAATTGATTACAAGCTAGCACTACTTACGTACAAGGCTCTAAATGGTTCAGCTCCCACGTATCTATCTTCTGACGAGATCACGCTCCTGAAGATCACAAAACTCTGGACTTCTGGTAGTTCCTAGAATATCAAAGTCTACAAAACGGGGTAGGGCGTTTTCGTATATTGAGCTCCAAAACTTTACCAGAGACTTCCTGACAGTGTTCAGGGATCAGAAACAGTCTCCCAGTTTAAGCGTAGATTAAAGACATATCTCTTTAGCCTGGCATACATATAATTCATCCCATAATCTTGTACTCCAGTACATCTGATCAAATGCACACTATCATCTAGTGCTGCAAATTATCATGATAATTCCTTTCCACCTGTTCCTTTTTCTACCCATCCCGAGGTATCTGGAGATTGTGCCAGTAGACAGAGGCCAACTCTGCGAGGATCCTGAGGCATCCAGAGATGGACCAGCTCTGGATTCTGCTTTGTGAGGATTTGGGTATTTCAAAGCAACGATGGCAACCCTACGTGGACGCCAAGGACGACAACAACCTCCTAATTAATACGCACACTAACATTATACATAAGCTTTATCTGCATCACACAACTGACTGCAGAAAGGATATTGTTCATATCACACTCTTTGGTGTTTGGAATAATTTATAATCACACTCTCAAGGTGTTTAGAATAATTGATAATCACACTCTCTGGTGTCACCCAAATGAGGATGAGTCACCTTTTGAGTCTGGTTTCTTCCTCTTACCATCTAAGGGGGTTTTTCCTTGCCACAGTCACCTCAGGCTTGCTCACTAGGGATGATTTTGTCTAACATCTAGGAATGTATTTTGTTTCTTATGTTCTGTAAAGCTGCTTCGTTGTTAAAAGCACTTTACAAATCAAATTAAATTGAACTGAAAATTGAAATCAATGACGTTCAGTGTAGCAATACCTGTTGCGCTGTCTGTTGCTTGCATTCCCAGTGAATGTGTTGGTATATAATGTGGCTTGTTAGGCGAATCACTGATATGACACTTATTCTTGAACGTGTCTCTCACTTTGTCAAGATTAGAGGTTTTAGTGGCCATTAGTTATTATTATTGTTATTATGAAAGCGATGAGAGCATAGTAAAGGTAGAAACAAGAATTTGGACTGATCAGGTTTTTATACAAATATCTTAGACACGTCTAAACTGTAGTAATAAAATGATCAAAAACGAACCCTGCACACTTCTATCACAATCACGCCCCATTACGAATTGTATAAACCCTTAACCTCTATACCAGCTTTGGTCTATGTTCAGCTTCTTAGTGGCCTGCGGTCACTCATTCATCATTACTATAATATAGCCAAGCTGCCGAGTCATCTATCATGGTTGCTAAATTAAATTGTCATATTTAATTTCCCTGATCTGCATATAATCTTAGCGAAATTAGCACTGGTGTTGCACCACAATTATACAGTGTGTTCGGATTATTTTCTCTGTAGGGTTTAGGATATGGGATCTAAAAGAGGACAAGTCCTGACCCCTCATATGTGAGCGATCCCACACGCAAGAAGTCATTCACTTCTCGCCATAAGCCGAGTGTCATAGAAGAGGACGGCTAAAGCCAAGTTCAAGACAAAGGGGATTTGTGATCATTCAGCAACAAGAGCATTACTGAGGTCAGCCATTGATGAGGAGGCCTGGGGTGCGGTCAGCATTCCAGTTCGTCCCAAAGGTGTTCGGTGGGGTTGATGTCAGAGCTTATGTACCGGACACTTGATTTCTAACCGTGCTAAACCATGTCTCAATGGACCTCGCTTTGTGCACAGGGGATGTTTTGGCACCTTCAATTCCAGTGAAGAGAAAACTGTACATTCTGTAGAATTGTGTGCTTCTAGCTTTGATGGGTTTCATGATCAGGTGTCTATATACTTTTGGCTATATAGTGTGTGTGTGTGTGTGTGTGTTGTGTTGCTATTACTGTGAGAACCTTCAATTGACATCATTCTTAATAGAGATACTTAATACTATGTCTATTTTAATAAAAGCTGCAGTTTGTTTTTGTAAAAGCTTTTGCATGTTAAAAAAATTCTCATTGGGATCCCACAATGTCAGATATCCAATTCTATATCATTGCCAGACACACACACACATACACACACACCAGAGGCAGCACAAACATATTCAACCATTTGTATGTTAAATGAGCTGACCCTAACCTTTCCCCTGTTGTATGTGTGTGTGTGTGTGTGTCTAGCATTCCTGCAGCTCTAGTGAATATGTCTCATTGAGCAGTGGCTTAAGGCCAAGCCCCAAGTGATAAAACATACTGAAAATGTTTATGTTGGCCTGCTAGTTAGAACCATTCTGTCCTCTCATGGGCATGGAGGAATTGAGGGTCAGGAGTTCATACAGGCTAAATCCTTTTCTCAATAATAAATAATGTCAAAAAAAGAACCCTGTAAAATTAGTGACTCTTCATGTCTCAGCGGTGTCCTGTCTACTGTTTAAGATAAGACAGTACTTGATAAGACTTGAGTGTGCGCAAATCCATCTTCCTTTGCGTGTAATCAGTGTGTTCTCTGCAGCAGGGCGTGTGTGTGTGTGTGTGTGTGTGTGTGTAAACATGTTCTTTGTAAGAAGCAAAATTTCCAAAATAAAAAATAATAAAAATGTGAATGAGTTCAGGAGGAAGATTATGCAATCTGTCCATAAAACACGTATTTCATATCTCTTCGTTCCGTTCTTGTGCTCTTGCTTGCTTTCATATTCATTTTGGAAAGCACACAAATCTCAATAATAACAATAACAGACACGTTTGTGGAGTTTTATGCTGTATGACATATGTGATTAGTGCAGAATTCTCTGTGTGTGTGCGTGTGTGTGTGTGTGTGTGTGTGTATTGGGTGCAGTACATGAGGGTTGGGAGTGAGGATGTAGGATATGGACAGGCTGGGGAGCGTGTTTTGAGGGATCACGGATCTACTGTGTACTTTTTCTTACTTTTGTCTGAAGTCCGTTACTCCAAAGCTCTTCATTTATTTACAAGAAAATGAAACAAATCTCATCTGAAACCTGTGAAATTTAGTTATAATACATTTGGGAATATGTCTGATGTCATGAGTAAATAGTGGATTACACTCTGTGTGTGTGTGTGTTAGACAAGGAAGTGTCCCCAGTTATTAACACTCCAGGGTAAGTGGTGGTTTATTTTTCCCCACTTCAGATTCTCTTGCCAAATATTGGCAAGACTCTTGTTACAACATGTAAGATACGACTTTAATGACGTGGATGACGCACAAACCACAGTACTAACACAACATCCTCCACTGGATCTAATCAGTATTTGTCTGTGTGGAGTAAAGTGTGTGAATACATGTCTGTCCACAGGACGCATGTCTGGGGAGTTTGTCTTTCAGTAACGTTGCAATCAGTAAAAGTAAACAATTCAACATGCGTACGAAATGAAATAAAACACTATCAGATATGAATCACAATTCTGCCACCTACATCATTTCTACAAGTCAGTGATGCAGGGGAAAAGTTCAGCAATTTCATATCTACCCACACGTCAATCAGAGCACACCACCATGATGATGATGAAAAAAAGAAAAAATCCCTGGCACGAGCACTTACAGGAAACACGCAGACACAAACTCCTGCTGATTAGCAAACACACTATTAGATGGGTGAAGTGATCCTGAATCAGAAGACCGAGCTCCCTGCTGTTCTTTTCAACAGCAAACACAAGAGAGAGTGGAGCAGGCCTTTTTTCTTTATTTAAGACTTTGTTTGCATCTAACGCAACTGAAAAAAGGCAATAGCCGTGAAATCCAGGAAGCTTTCTTTCTCTCTCTTTGGAAGAAGAAATCCCAGATCAAGCCTGTTTCTTTCTACCCAGGTGACCCTGAGAGGTGTGAGCTCAACCCTGCCTCAGAAAGAGGGAGTAAAGAGCCCAGCTTGCAGACCACTTTGTTAAAAACGTTTAGTATTTAGCATTTAAGTCTTTAAAATTTTCAGAAATACCCTTTTCAAATTGTAATAAATGCTTTAATACTGATTTGTTTCACAATCTTTTAATTACATTTAATCCTATTAAACTCTCCGAAACAGATAAAATAGAGCGACTGTAAAGAAGAGCCAAGATTTTCTGTTCGCTGTTATAAAGCTATTATATCCACCCGCTCCGCTATTTAGTATCACACCATGGTTTAAATATAGCGTGTGATTTACAGCAGCTGTGTTGTCAAAAGGTCACTTAGGTCAAGATTTGCACAGCTTCCTAACAGGAGATGGATGGATATATAAATAGATGGATGGATGTGCAGGAGGCTGATAAATAGAGCAATCAAGTGTGGGCAGGATTGAGAGAATCGAGATAGGCGGAGTGAGGGAAAAGTGGGCCCTGGAGTATACTGTAAATATATGTATAAAGCTGATGCAAAAGCAACAACCCCCCAAACCCCACCTCTCAACCCCCCAGCCCAGGAGAGACCACACACACACACACACATTTGTACCCTTCTGGGGTATTTCCACTGACTTGTTATAAACAGTGTTGCTAATTAATGTAAATGCTGATTAAATAAATAAATAGATAAATAAATAGATAAATAAATAAATAAATTAATTAATTAATAAATACTCACCAAAATGTGTTACTACAGAATCAAAACTGGCACACATAACTATCATTTGATTTGGTGTACCCGTATATAGGTAAAAACTTGACCTACACACACACACACACACTACATGGCTATAACAGGCAGTTCACAAAAGTGCTCAGACTCACCTAGCAACCCAGACACACTAATTCATTCTGAATGCAGCAAATATTGTGCACTTATTCCATTCATACCCACACACACACACACACTCACACACACACTCACACACAGATGAACATAGATTTCTAGAAACTAAGTTGGCATGCCTGGGTTTTCTGCATGAAACAGCTAAGAAAAAAGATTAGTGTCAAGAAATTTTTGAGTGCCATCAATATTCCTCCAAATAGACAAACATGAATTAGGGAAACGAGGTAAAGCACAACAGAGGACACAAGGGGAAGATATATATATATATATATATATATATATATATATATATATATATATATATATATATATATATATATATATCTTCCCCTTGTCAGTCTGGTCTCTGGGTGGTAAGAAGTCTGCAACTTTATGCAAAACTTCAAGCCAATTCCATTTAATAGCTGGTAGAGAGATCGGATGCTGCTGCATGTGTGTTGAAGTTCAGGAGTAATATAAACTTAAAAGTGCAACATGACTGTATTTTATATATAAACTTACATATACACCCATTTTAAGGCCATTGTGCATTGGGCCAAAATGAAAAAGTGCAAATCTCTCACAATGCATGGAAAGAAAGAAGAGCTACTAATTCCCTACAGCTTAATACTACAGTTTGGTGTGTGTGGGTGTGTGTGTGTGTGTGTACATTCTTTAGTCATCTTCCCTCTGAAGAAGAATGGAGAAGGTAGTATTCTTTTAAGAAAGCATACTGCAGTTTCTTCAGAATAATAAGAAACATGCAAACACACACACACACACACACACACACACACACTAAACTGCAGTCTTAAGCTGTAGGGAATTAGTAGCTCTTTTTTGAATTTTTGAAGAACAAAATTACATTGACCATGCAACAATATGCTGAAGTCTGTAGCTATAATTGTTTCCAGCTTATGTACCATTTAAAAACTCGGGCAATTTTTAAGAAACCCTGTATAACAATAATCCTCTCAGCATCTATGTAACCTGTGTAACCCTGTATATTTTAAATCAGTTCTTTCATTTGATCCTAAGCTGAACTATGTTTTATTTTATATTTCATTTCTCTTCCTTGTCAATGCCATCTCTGGCTTGCTCATTAGGGATGAACTTAGGGATATAAATAGGGATGAACTTAGAAATCACCTGTTCTCTGTAAAGCCGCTTAGTGATGTTTATTGTAAAAAGCGCTATACAAATAAAACTGAACTGAATTAAATTGAATCTTCTGATGACTGACGAATGTGGCAGGGTGCTTTAGCTGAAGCCTGCTACATTTCTTTTAAGTGTCTGTGTTAATGTCCATAAAGGAAGTGAACAGTCAGGTCTCAAAGTTGTGTTGGAAGCAGAAAAAGTATGGACCTGAGGCACTCTGACAAGGGCCAGATTGTGATGTCTAGACCACTGGGTGAGAGTGTGTCCGAAAGTGAGTTCTTCATTTTGTTCTTCCAGGTTCATGTTTTAGTGAAATGAACAGTTTTGTTTCATTTTTTTGTGAACTGCTGACAATATTTCTTCTAAATTCAAAATATAATTATTGTTATTTAGAGTGTATATTTAAAGGAAATGACAACATATCAAAATAACCCAAGATCATGCAGTATCTGCAGAGCTTTAATAACTCAAATAAAACAAAATGCACATAAATTGTAAACAAATTGTGTTAATGCTTTGGCTAAATAACATTAAGAAATCAGTATTTGGTGGAATAACCAGTAATAATCAGTATTTGGTGGAATAACCCCGATTTGCATTCGTTTTGGCTTCATGCTCTCCACCAGTTTCTCACATTGCTGTTGGGGAACTTTATACCACTCTTTTTGCATGATGGTTTGTGACCATCCATCTTCCTCTCAATGACATTCCAGAGGTTTTCAATAGGGTTCAAATCTGGAGATTGGGCAGTGGTCTCTTATTTTTTTCCAGAGCTGTATATACACACACACATTAGCAGCAAAAATGAAAAATTTCACCAGGTAATCTTGAAATTCCATAGTTGGTAAACACCTGCAGAATCACCTGCGTGGACAGGTAGACTTTCTTATCATTTCTTTTGCGTGTAATGCCTCACATGTTTCTTAGATTCTTTTGTCCTCATTATAGCTGATGGTGGTGTCTTCCGGCCCAGGACCGGTTAGATTACAGAGGGTGTGGTCTTGAAGTGCTTTGTGCTTATTTGTTGGTCTGACTTCTAGCAGGTGGAGACAATGTTCACAGTACAGTAGAAGACTCCGGATATCTCTCACTACCTACTGGAAAAAACCAGCTTACCTGTAAGTGAACTTTCTCCTCCACTGCACTTGTTGTTGCATTACATTTTATTTCACTTTTAATGAACAAATAATCTTTTTATCTTAAATAAACTTTTTCCGAATGGTATGCTTTGATTTTAGTTGCGACTGCTTATTGTTTGTTCTACATGAAATGTGAAGCGATTTATGATCCTTTTGATAACGGCCATTCTATTTGTTCATTTCTCAGAAAAAAAAGATGGCAGGGATCGTCTCAAAGAGCAAAGCCAAAGGTGTTGATTTCTGTGGTGTAAGTGACAATTACTTGATAGTTCGCTCTGATCTTGGCTGTTACTTGTACTCAACAAATTTCCATCAAGGCTTGGGCCTCACAGTTTACAGCTTGCACCCGTCCTGTCAGGGTGGAGATCACTATCTTGCCTATGACGACAGCACATTTTACATAATCAAAGGCAATTCTTATCGCCGTGTGTCCGACATGAGCAAAGATTTAGACGCTGAAGTGAATGAGCTCCACAAAAACTGTCAAGGAGGTGACAACTATCTGTCTGCCTATGGAAAATTCTACATCATCTTTAAGGACAGAGGAGTGTATCGCCGAACTACCGATATGAGCAAAGATAGCGATGCAGTTGAATACCCACTGCATCCAAACTGCAAGGATGGCCTATACTACTGGGGCACAAAGCAATACTCCTACTTCCTCAAGCCGAAAGGTGAATGGGGAATCCAGTACCACAAAACTGATAACCTTAACAAAGACACCTATGCAAGCACATACTCAGTTCACCCAGATGTACTGAACTTCCTTCCTGGAGGCCTGGCTATAACACAAGGCCCAGCATTTGGAAAATGGGAGCTCATTAAGACGATTTCCAATGATTCAGAAACTCCCCTACACTGGCAAAAGAAGATAACTCAGAAAGTGGGCTATACAAAATCCAAGTCATCAAGTATTGAGCATAACTGGAAAATTTCAATGAGCACCACATATCAGTCAGGGATTCTGACTGAAGGGATTTCCAAATATCAGTTCTCTCTGTCAGCTGAATATGGAGGACAGAGTGTCAACACTGAAGAAGAGAGCTGGGAAGAAGCAACTGAGACAGAAGAAAGTCTGGACCTTACTCTGCAGCCTCACACTAAAATGTTCATTTGGCAGTACAAGCTCGGCTTCGGCAAGAAGGATGTCCTCTTCTGCCGTGACCTGATATTCGATGACGATCCTAATCCCCCCTCTACCATTCCTCTGCCAGCAGCTGACCACTCTGGGTGTTAAGAAGTCTGATGTGCTGGGGGAAGAAGCTCTGATAGTCTGTCTGTGAAGCCTGAATGCTTAGGGTTAGGGTTGTTATTTAACACTGTGCTAAATGTTGGGATTAGAGCTTATTAATGGCTAGATGTTAGTACCATATTTTCGGATAAACTTTGTTTTATAGTGGGAAAAATAACTCACCCTTTATTACTAAATGTACTCATTTTTAAATTTGATCATATATTTCAGATTTTATATTTTCATACACTTTAAACCATCTATCTGCTAACGTAAATTTTGACTTCATATCAAAATGGTTAATTTTTTTTAAACAAATAAGAACACATTTATTAGAAAATGTACAATGTTACCTTCTCTACTTTACTGAATTGGATGCTCTAGTTAGAGTACAGATTACTACTACTACTAATAACAATAATAATGATAATAATAATAATAATAATAATAATAATAATTGTCAGAATTGGAGGCAGGATGTGAAGTGCAAGCATAAATTCACAAAAATCAGTGACGTCTATAGTCATACAAACTGATTTTCCAGCTTTCCATGTTGCCATCAATGTGACACCAAGATGGCCATTGTTCTTCCTGAACAAAGAGATGCTGATCCATCTAATTAGCTTTTGTTCATTTAATAATTTCATACACTACTTTGTTTTAATTACTTATGTATCAAACATTAAACAATGCTTTACCCATGCTTATGTTTGTTTTCTGAGGCATATCATTATGACATTAAAACTTTAAGTATCATTCTTTCTTCCCCTTTGTTGGTATCAGATGTTCTTGCTTCCATTCTGCACAGATTACCTCTGTTGGATAGAGTATTAGGTACAGTGTCGGTCAGAATAACGCTAATAGGCAGGAGACGAGTTCTAGATGAAGTAAACAAAATTTTATTGTGACACTTTTCTCTCACTTTGTCAAGCACACAACAGTCCCACAGACTTTACACCCATTTACACAAGTTGTATTTTAGCGACCATTAGTTATTATTATTGTTATTATGAAAGTTGTCTCTGAGAGGACGCCAAAGATGGTCAATCAGATGGTTCAATTTGTCCGATTTATTGAATATATTTCTTAGAAATGTCTTCTATGTCTAAATTGTAGTAATAAATGTAGACAAATCAACAGGAAGATGTTCATTTAACTGTTTTTGTTTTTCCACTGCATCTTAAACTTTTATTGTCTATATTCAGAATGGAAAGATCCCAGTTCTAACATGGCCTGCAGTCAGCCATTAATGCATCTTTACTATAATATAGCCAGGCTGACAAGTCATCAATATAGTTGCTAAGTTAAATTGTCAAATTTAATTCCCCTACATGTAATCTCAGCTAAATTACCAAACAGTCATTCGGGAGCTGGTGTTATACAGTGTGTTCAAATAATTTTCTCTGTAGGGATTAGGATATGCCTCCTAAAAGAGGATTATAAGTGAGATTGAGCTATAATGACAAGTCCTAACCCCTCCGTGTCATTCACATGTGAATAAACCACACGCAGAAGTCATTCACTTCACCGCATAAGATGAGCGTCATACTGCAAGAGGCTGGCTAAAAATTAAAATGAGAGCGAAAAGATGGAAACAATAAGGCTTGAAGTGATGCAGAGTAAAGAAGAAAAGACAGTCTGTCATACACACATAGACAGAGAAAGAGAGAGAGAATCACTAGCAACTTTACTCCTTCCCATCCATTCTCTCTCTTTTACTTATGTTTGTATTGTTACTTTCATTGAATTTTTTTTGTTTGAATGTGTGTGCTTGTTAATGTATGTGTGTTTGTGTCTTTACTGATGCAAGTGTTTTCCATTCTAGTTCATTCTGACCCAAATATAGCGTATGCTTTTTACATCTCATTCCAAACTTTTGCTGTTATAAAAACCTCCATTCTTTTGGGGAGGCTTAAGAAGATCATGTGACAAAGCAAAGCCCACCAGCAAGACTATAAAAGGGCATCTATGTCACATTTCCCCAGCTTCTTTGTCTTCAGGAAGCATTCTGTGTATGTTGATGTCGATTGTCTGTCATCTGTCTAGGATTTTGCATGATGGTCAGCAAACAGTTCAAGCGGTGTGTGCATACGTGCCCCAACTAAATCACAGAGGATGACACAAATGCTCTGTGCATTGTTTGTTTCAGTGAAGAGTATGAGCAATTGGCTCTCGAAGCAGCCGACTGCATGCATCTTGCTTGCCTGTATTTTCCAGCCAAGCACCTGCACTACGTGGCTCGGGTCCCACGTCTGTTGAGGCAGCGAGATGGCGTCAGTGATGGGGTAGCAGGTTGAGTTCAATTTTGGGAGCCTGCTTTGCAACTTCTCCCGAACCAAATGAGGATTTAATGTTGCCTGCATCGGGCTCTGAGGAGCTTGATGTAGGCAACAATGAGCAGACTACCACAATATCACCACCCCAGTCAGGTCACCCTCGGCCATTCCATGTGTGCATTAGTTTTCACATAAAGGCATTTGTGGCTAAAAACCCCAAACCTAAAACAACCCTTTTAAACACCCTGATATCACCCCAGGATGATGCTGTAATTATTATTGTCATTGACTTGTACCAGGAGGCAAAACGTCAGTCAGCTGCATTTAAAGAACTAATCCCCTGCCACAGTCAAGAGCCAGGGCCCTCATTCAGTCACCCTTGGCTCCAGTCTAGGTCCCTTAGGCAGGAGAAAAAGGCTAGTGTTGTGAACCAGGCCCCCCTCATAAGGACAGGGCAACCAGCCAGCATGCACAGGAACAGGGCCATCAGACAAGAGAAGGTCTGTCATCTCCCCCAGATGGGCCAAAAAAGGAATCCTGATCCCCAAGGGCAAGGGTTTTGGGGGGCATCTCTCTGGGACCATAGAGAAACAGTACAGAATCCAGTTGCTTGACCTTTCCCTTTCAAGACGTGTTGCCAACTATTGTTGGCACACTGCAAGCTTCGTCCTCCAGCAGGAACTTCTAACACTCTTGAGCCAAGGCGCCATAGAATATGTTCTCCCAAAGAGAGCCTTGGCTTTTTACAGTTGATACTTCCTTGTACTCAAAAAGTATGGGGGGTACTGCATAGACCTGCACTTTCTAAACCATACTACAAAAACGTACAGGTTCAAGATGCTGATGCTCAAACTCATTGTGTCTCAGATGAGATCTGAGGACTGTTTTTTGACAATAAATCTAAAGGACATATATTTTCACATAGGCATCTGGACAGAACACAGAAGATTTCTCAGGTTTGCTTTTGAGGGCGAAGCATACTAGTGCTGTGTTCACTTTCAGCCTGGCTTTGTCACCACGCACATTCACAAAGTGCATGGATATTGCCCTGGCTCCTTTGCATCTCCAGGGCATCCGTGTACTCAGTTATATAGATGGCTGGATTATTTTAGCCCAGTCAAGACATGGCAGCCAGACATTGAGACTGAACCAGAGAAGAGTGTGCTTTCCCCTTCTCAGAGAACCATCTTCTTTGGGGTAATCAGGGATCCAACCATTATAAAGGTACATTTGTCTCCCCCTTGGGTGAACTCCATCCTTTCTGCCATGAAAAACATTCGGCTAGGCCCAGAGGCTGTTGGGGCTCATGGCTGCAGCAGCCAATGTTTTTTGCCAATCTTTTTTGTCTACTACACATGAGGCTGTTCGAAGTCTAGTTCAGAAGTGGTCACATCCTCTTTTCAAGCTCTGGGCAGAAACCAGACTGTTATCACTAAGAGCGATCAGCATAACTGAGCATATAAACTAGGGAGCAGACTTCCTTTCAAGGCAGGGGATCAGGCCTGGGAAATGGCGGTAGTGGACCTGTTTGCCTCTGAAACCCACTGTGGTTCTCTGTCTCCTCTCCAAACCCTCTAGGGCTAGTCACCATGGTACAGACGTGAATAAGGCTCCGCCTATACATTTTTGCCCGATAGCTTTGCTCCCTGGAGTCCTAGCCAGAGTGTGCCACAACCGAGTTCACCTATTGCTCCATTCTGTCTTGGTCAAGTCTGGTTCACAGACCCTATTTCCTGAATTGCATTCCCTGGGAGATCCCAGAATGTGGCAGCCTATCACTCTAAATCATGTGCCGGTTTTTGGGACCTCCGCTTAGCCTTGACTGCGTCTCCCCTCGTGGGACATCTCAGTTGTCTTGTAGGGCTTGCAAGAAGCCCCCTTTGTGCCCATGGAGTCAGCCTCTGAGAGGTTTCTGACCCTTCAGACAGCTATTAGCCTTAGCCTTGACATCCTTAAAGAGGTTAGGTAACCTGCAGGCCTCCTGCTTAGAGTTTGCCCCTGGAATGGTCAAGGCTATATTGAATATATTGCATGGAAAAACACGCTCCCAAAGTGCCCATTATGGCCAGTCATTCAGTCATTTTGCAGGCAGCAACAAAGGCAATCCGGTCTCTAAGCAGCACCTTGCACACTGGGTAGTTGAGGCTATTCCCCAGGCCTACAGGGCAGCACATCTTTGTCCCTAGGTGTTAGGGCTCACTCCACTAGGAGTACTGTCTCATCCAGTGCTGGAGGGATGTGAGGTAGATGCACCACATGACCTCCTTAAGCCAATAGATCGCCATGTTTGCACACAGAGCTTCAGACACTGCTTTTGCCAAGGGGCATAGCATAGTGTTAAATCCCACAGTGACAAGTCATGGCGCAGCATCTTGTTCCCTTCTCAGGGAGCCAAGTTATATATGTAACATGTATTTGTAATCCTCATGGGGACCCTACAGGAACAACACCATCAGATATCCAATTCCATATCCTTGTGGACACACACACGCTTATGAGGAAATCTTATCTGCCTTATATTCTCTCATTCTCTGAACCACAACCTTAAAGCTATAATGGAGACAAGTTGTATGTTAAGCTGTAATGAATGGCCTTAGTCATGAATTACATTCCAGGCTGCTTATAATCTCATATGCACACACACACTTATAATATCTATTTACACACACACACACACACACACACACATCACATACACATCACACTTCAGATTACATAGAAGGTGTTAAAGATTTCCTATTGCAACACTCTAGCCTTTGACCCAGGGGCTATAACTGGCAGTTCACAAAAGTGCCGCTCACTAATAGAATTTCAATTAAAATCACAGAGAGCTCAGACTCACCTAGCAACCCAGACACACTAATCCGATCTGAATACAGCTGAAATTATCCACTTATTCCATTCATACCCACACACACACTCACACGCACATCACTAAAAAACTAAGTTGGCATGCCTGGGTCTGCTGCAGTGTTCAACAAAAGACTGTGATTTTGGTTCCAATGGAAAATAATAATAATAATAATAATAATAATAATAATAATAATAATAATCCTTAAATATCTTACATCATCCAGAGGAAAAGCAACAGCACAAGTACAACTATTTCTTGCCTCTATTTTTCATATGACATTTTCATCAGCTATACACTTGGGCTGATAAATAAACAGGAATCAGGAAATATATATATCGTTCCTGAAATCCATAACCTGCTCTCTGTGCTCTAGACTTTTAGTGATGTTGTACATGTTAATTCAGTACATTTTAATTGAGTTTGTTATTTAATTAGCCTGCGATGAAAGTCTACCATTTGTGCCTACCATTTGGCAATTTTCATAAACAGTCCACTCAAGCTCCATTATGTACACAGTAGTCTAAATTGTGTACTCACTTTTTTTTCTGATGACCAAGCATCCTTGCTTATGCAGTGTTTCACCAAGTCATTATTTGAATAGTCAGTGTGCCACCCACACAAACCTCACAAGCAAAAAATCACTAAATCAAGTCAAATGTAAGCTGATGAGATGGTTTAAAGAGTCGTGTGTTTCTGCTTATGACAGAGATTCAAGCAGCTTGTTGTGCTCCCTGGCAAATCATCAGGAACCCTGAAACCTCAGTCACCCCCAAACTGCTAATCTGTCGGAAATTAGTAATTAAATGTAAACATTAGCCTTGATTATTGCAGAATCACCAAAGAGAAGGTAAATATAAAATCACACACACACACACACACACACACACACACCTTCATCTATCTACTTAAAGGACATAAGTCTCTTAACTGTGCATTAAAATCAAATAAATTGAATAAATAAATAAATTGAATAAATAAAAAAAAAATGTTTTATCCTATATAAACTGAAATATATTTCTTCTTTTTCAAATATCTCCCAGAAGCACATTTCAAGCAGTTTAAAAATCTGATTATCCCTAAAAATTTCCATTTAAAGACTCCAGACTCCACCGAGACACCGACTCACATTACTTTGATGATCAGCATAACCCACGTCAGTCTCTCTCCATCTGAGCTTTCCAGGTAATTTAAACATTTGCACTCTCATATCAGTGCTGAAATAATCACTAATTAATACAAGTGATGCATTTTTTTATTCAAATATTGTACATTTATATCTGCTGCAATATGAGTGTAAGTGCTTTTCTTTGTTTTGATGATGATGTGATGGTGTGTTGTCGATTTACAGGTCATCAAGGTGCAATATGTTGACAGTTTCAAAAATAAAGTCTCGAAAATAGCAAATGGGTCAAAATCTGATTTTCTTGCAACATCCCAATGAGTTTTTCACAGACGACAGCATATAATGGAAGTAGAACTGGACAGCAGAAATTTTAACATCTGTACCATTCTCAATTTTGTGCACTCACTGGGAACTAATTTTTCCTGTTTGTTGTTTGAAGCTTGGTTATATGATCTACAGCCTGATACAAGATAAAAGAACCGGTCAAAAGTCAAGTAAGCTTTGGGGTCTTAATGCCAGAAGTAGGAAATAGTGCTCTTTTTTGGAAGAGAATAGGTACAGAAAGAACAAACATCCTTTATGCATTGCTTGATAATGATTATGTGACCCTCCCATTCCCACACCAGTAAGCCCTGTCAGTTAACTCAGCAATGGCAGCCACATGCCATCACATACACATGTCATAAAAAGACATACAAAATCTACTTATTTAAGATAGAGAAAGGAAAAGGGAGACAGACAAGTCCATGAGAGCTGAGCGTTAGAAAAGTGTGCTGGGTTAACAGTTACTGTTGGGCTTAGTTAAGAGAGCAAGTGCAGGAGACAGATTCATACAGAGAAGAGAGAGAGAGAGAGAGAGAGAGAGAGAGAGATGGGGAAAGTAGGGCATGTCACATGAGCCTACCTCACACACCAGACTGCAGGTCCAATGGAAACTGCTGGAGAGGGAGCAGGTGGTGCTTTTTGTCCCTTATGTCTTGCAGAGGAACCCCCAAAGCTTAGGGAGCAACACTGAGCAATGTCCCAGTCACGCCACACTTCTCTCCTCTATTCCCCCCTTCTCTCTCTCTTTCTCTTTCTCTTTCTCACTCCCTCCCACTATCTATCTTCTTTGGTGAACTCCCACTTAAGACTGAACAAAACTCTGTAAAGGACGCCTGTCATGAAAGCAGTGAATGAGAGACAGGGTGGAGGGAAAAAAAAAGAAAAAGTTTTCAGACACAGAAAACTGAAAAGCAGTAGTTCTTGTCTAAGCAGTTTCAGTTTCCTAAGCTAAACTACACTCCCTCCTTCTCTCTCCCTGTCTCGGTTTCTCTCTTGTTATCTTCCTTTCTCTTAGACAGGACAGGTTTAAGGGTGGTAGAGCAATAGCGCTGGCTGAACTGGGACACCAAGAGCCATCTGTTGAAACATGCCTCTCTCTTTGCCTTTCTTACACACTCACACGGTGCTGGAGAGGCAGTGGCAGAGAAGAGAGGGGGGCCGTACTCCCTGCCAGTGCCCAATCTGAACACACAACACACTCTTAGAGCACCACAGGCGGAGCCTGCTTCGAAAAGAGAAACACAGTGAGAGAACAAATGGGAGGCACACACACAGACAGACAGAGAGAGAGAGTGAGTGAGAGAGAGAGAGAGAGAGAGAGAGAGAGATCATGAGAGTTGACTTTATTAATACCCTTCTGTTGTATTAATAGCTATTCAAGTGATATTACAGCCAGTGCCGACATATAAGTCACAGCCAGTGCCATACATATAAAGAAGTATAACAATCTTTACATGTTCAAAACCAATTAAAATAACCACAAACCTATTAATTCACTTATAGTCACATTGATATTGCGCTTCGCACGTGTACACCTCATATACGTGGCAATGTACACATACTGAATTATACAAAAAATGCATTTATGCAGTGTATTGACACTTGATTTCTCTTCCCATCTGCAGACATCCCTTATCATTTTATATGTTGGTCCTGTCCATCTGTGTGTGTGTGTGTGTGTGTGTGTGGGCTTGTATGCACCCTGCCCCCTCCCACTCTGTGTTAATGCACCATGGGTTCCCACCAGCTGCCACATACACATTATATGTATGTGTGGGTGCCAATATGTGGAGGTTTTATGGGGCATTTCTACAGAGCTATGTATTGTATAGTGTATTTTTTATTTATTTGCCTTTACGTATTGGCAGTCAAACGGAATGTCTCCAAAAAATTCCATCATCTGCTGTATAAGCGCAGTGCTTCTTTGGCTGTAGACTATACAGTCAGGTCCATAAATATTTAGTCAGAGTTTTTACAGTTTATTTGGAGATTAAATGATTTAATGAATATGTTCCAAATCTGGTGAATGGTGCCGGAATTACAGGTAAAACCCTGAAGTTAAACGTACCAAGAACAAGCAGAAACTGAAGACAGCTATGGTAAAGGTTTGGCAGAGCATCACCGTGGAAGAAACCCAGTATCTGGTGATGTCAGTGGGTTCTAGACATAAAGGCATTGGATCAAATTTACAACTAGTCAGTTATTTAATTAGCCTACTGTTGGTAGGGGCAGTGGTGGTTCAAGTGGTTAAGGCTCTGGGAGGAGAATTGGGGTTCAAGACCCAGCACCAGCAAGCTACACTGTTGGGCAGTTCAGCAAAACCCTTAACCCTCCCTGTTCCAGGGGTGCTGTATCATAGCCTTCCCTGCGCTCTAACCCCAACTTCCTCAGCTGGGCTTTGTGAAGGAAAGAAGTCCACTGTGCTGTAATGTATGTGTGGCAATCAACTTCTTGCCCTCAGTTCTTCTTAAAAGTTTTTGTAATTTCTACATTGTTCATAAATTAATATTGAAAGTCTGCACATTGAGCTAATATTTACAACTGTAGAGTGCCAAATTCAGATTTACATTACTTGTTAAAGTTAAGTGTGTTGGACAGTGGTATAAATCCTGTTGGAAAAAGACATGTCCTGGAAACACTTCTCAAATAAAAATCAACCTCAGAGGTGTGAGCAACACACATGGAATTTTAATACTCATTCACTTTCAGTAGCCAATCGACCCAATCAGGGTTGCAGTGGAGCCAGAGCAACAGGAAGACATCCTAAATGGTACATCCGGTTATAGTCAGGCACCATGACACAAACATTCACACACTCATTCTCACCTATGTGTAATCCTCCAGGGTCCTACTTGCACCCGCTCTGCAGAGGTATTTTTCCATGTAAATATTGATGTATCTTTGGAAGTTACATCACTTACTCTAAATACAGCCTAACATCAATTTATTTCGCATAGACATTTAGTCATCACAAAGTAGGTGACGTGGGTACATGCTAGTATATATATATACATATACCATATACCATACCATGGAAGTGATTGGAACACCTGATTCTGATTATTTGGATGGGTGAGCGAATACTTTTGGCAATATAGTGTATATATTTATATATATATATATATATATATATGTATATACATATACAATAATCAGAATCAGGTGTTCCAATCACTTCCATGGCCACAGGTGTATAAAATCAAGCACCTAGGCATGCAGACTGTTTTTACAAACATTTGTGAAAGAATGGGTCGCTCTCAGGAGCTCAGTGAATTCCAGTGTGGAACTGTGATAGGATGCCACCTGTGCAACAAATCCAGACGAGTCTGGGTTTGGCGGTTGCCAGGAGAACGGTACTTGTCTGACTGCATTGTGCCAAGTGTAAAGTTTGGTGGAGGGGGGATTATGGTGTGGGGTTGTTTTTCAGGAGCTGGGCTTGGCCCCTTAGTTCCAGTGAAAGGAACTCTGAATGCTTCAGCATACCAAGACATTTTGGACAATTCCATGCTCCCAACTTTGTGGGAACAGTTTGGAGCTGGCCCCTTCCTCTTCCAACATGACTGTGCACCAGTGCACAAAGCAAAGTCCATAAAGACATGGATGACAGAGTCTGGTGTGGATGAACTTGACTGGCCTGCACAGAGTCCTGACCTCAACCCGATAGAACACCTTTGGGATGAATTAGAGCGGAGACTGAGAGCCAGGCCTTCTCGTCCAACATCAGTGTGTGACCTCACAAATGCGCTTCTGGAAGAATGGTCAAAAACTCCCATAAACACACTCCTAAACCTTGTGGACAGCCTTCCCAGAAGAGTTGAAGCTGTTATAGCTGCAAAGGGTGGACTGACGTCATATTGAACCCTATGGATTAGGAATGGGATGTCACTTAAGTTCATATGCGAGTCAAGGCAGGTGAGCGAATACTTTTGGCAATATAGTGTATATATATATATGTATATATATATATATTAGGGATGCCACAATACTCAATATAATATTGAACCGTTCGGTACGACCTCCACGGTTCAATACGCGTTTGTGAACTGCGGTTTTTCGGTTTTTCCTTAAAACAATAATAACCATTCATTTTATTACTCTCTGAACTGCCTGTTTGTGTTTGCCTGTACTGTATGGCTACGCGCTGAGACAGACACGCCTCCCCGTGAGTAAATATCCAATCAGTGAGCGTTAAAGTTAGGGGCGGTAACCATGCGTAACACAGGAACCCAAAATCAACAGTCCCCTATCTGATTCCTTCCAGCATTCATACAAAACACAAAAAATAATTATAATATAATAATTGCTAAAGATTCGTAGCCATTTTCTGTGATCGGTGATGTGGGCTTTCGGCAACTTATAAAAGTGCCCGAACCGCGTTACACACTACTGACACTGACTTTTTTCCCGACCTCTACGAAAAAACGCGCAAAAAAATCAAAACCGGATCAGCTGAAGCACAAAGCCTTGCTCTAATAACAGATAGTTGGACCTCGGGGGTAACAGAGAGTTATCTCACCGTGACTGTTCATTACAGAGCGGATTGGGGAAAAAGAGCGCCTTACTCCAAACCCGTCTCCTGTAATAAAGTCATACAAGCACTAATTTTTGTATCTCACTATTTTCAGTACACTATGAATGTGTACAAGTTGATTTTTGCATTTAAATAAAATAAAGAGAATTGCAACTAAAACCAGTTTTTTTCTTCTTAACATCTTACTGTTCCTGTCACCTAAGCAAAGAATAATGGATTGTTGCATCCCTAATATATATATATATATATATATATATATATATATATATATATATATACAGTGAAACCTTGACTTACGAGTGAATCAACTTACGAGTTTTCAGAGATACGAGCCGTCGCTCGGTCGATATTTTGCTTTAAGGTACGAACCGAGATGTGAGTTATGAGCGAGCGAGCTTACGCCACCCGCCACTCGGTCGCCCAGCGAGCGGTCAGTTAACGTGGTTATCTCTCCAGGTTGTGCGTTGGCGCTGTGTAACGATACTTGCCTCACTCGTTTTCAAACATTTTGAAAGGGAGGAAGAAACAAACCTCCTTGGACAGGTTTTTATTGAAACGCCCTGCAAGGGAAAGCGAGGAAAGTGTGGCGAAAAAGGCAGAAGTCAGTGAAGATGATTAAGCGAACTGAAATTTTTTTTTTTTAAAAAGTAGCAATTAAGTTTAGCGATAAAGTGTAGCATAGTGTCTAAGTTAAATTTAGCTTTTAATTGTGCCATTAAGTGTGTTGCGAGTAAGTTAAGTTAAGCTCCGCCTATCTCCTCTGCCAATTTCCTCCACTTCCGCCAGCATCTTCGTCTGATCTTCAACATAAATACACTTAATAAAACCAGTTTATTTCTTTACATTCTCTTTTATTATGTATTATTATTTTTTTATACATTATTTGTTATTTATAAAGTACATTTTTCTTATTTAAAAACAAAAAAATTGGTGTGGTTTTTGGGGGGCTGGAACGGATTAATAGCATCAATTCATTTTAATGGAGAAATTTAATTTGATATACGAGCAAATTGAGTTACGAGCTCGGTCACAGAACGAATTAAACTCGTAAGTCAAGGTATTACTGTATATATATATATATAATGTAAACCAAAGTTAGCAAAAAAAAAGTAAAGTATGTCAAAAATGAATAGCAGAATAGCGAGTATGTGTGGGAGAGAAACAGCAAAGGGCCATGTGAGAGAATGCATGATACATTCTGTATGTCCAAAAGCCTTAAGGTTATTCATTGCCTGCAAGGGTTTTATTTTTCAAGCAGAACTAAGCCAGGAATAAAACATCAAGTATTCTAGTTGTCAGGAAAAGAAGTGTGGAAGAAAAGGGCAGAGACCGCGATAGCGTCAGCTTACACCCAAAAGCATGATGCAGATAAACTTGGGGAAAATGGGCCAGGAGGCATTGATGCTTTTGTTCTCATGTAACCCATCTTTGTCAGATGCAAAAGATTGTAACAGACAGCATGATGTTAGCAAGATTTAGCAATTTCAAACCAAACTTTTCTGGTTGTATATAAATATTCTTTAGGTTTAAGACCACAATATGTCTATATTATAAGGGAAAAGTCAAAAAGTTAAAAACAAGAGATATAGTAATAGCACAAAAAAAGAATTCTCGTTAAAATGTACGTTTTTAAGTCAAAATCTTCACTACCCTACAGATTCCAAGATGTCCAGATGTTTTTTGGGTTTTTTTTTTTTTTTATAACTTCCATTACTCAGAGTTGGAGGATGCATCAGCACCAAGAAAACAAACCTTTAAATAGTCTCTAAATAGCAGGTAGTATGAAGCTGATGATCTAAATATTTCCCCACCCACTCTGTTTGAGTAGAATAAAAAAAAAGTTCCCTCAGCTCTTTTCCTGTGTGAATTTGAGACCACAGGAAGAGAAAGGTTGCACTTATCCATCATCGACTACATGCTGGTTAGCTTAAGTAAGCTCCCACACTCTCTTTAAGAGTGCACTGCTGGCATCAACTCATGGCATTACTCATTTCAACACAGTCAGATGTGATATGGAGATTACACTCAAAATGCAAAAGGACTTCGCACTTCTTATTCCCTGCAAACTGGGCTTTCTCACACCTGGACTAGCCCCAGTCAGATGATATGCATAAGATAGTCATCAAACTGACAGTATGACTTCGGAACGGGAATGTAGTATTTTGTGTTAATTAATAAAATGTCAGTAATTAGCTATTATTACCACTTAACCCTTGTCACTTCAGTACTTCAGTACCAGACCTTTATATCGATCAGAATAAGCAAATGAATCATTTTATTGCCTCAGATCTGATATAATATTAGTCAGGATACTGTTGGCTTTCAGTGCAGTGAATTTTAGAGGTTAAAGCTCTCACTTGGAGAATCTCAGAGACCAGAAATAGGTCTGATATCACAATTTACTGTAAAGATATAAATCTTTGTAACTTATTACAATTAATTAATCAAATAATTAATAATATAAAATTATTACTATAATTGGAAATAATTACTATAATTATTACTATATTATACAAATTATTAATGGACTGAGTGTCTACTTTCATTATTCATTATTTCATTTATTAATAATAATATTATTAAGTATTAAGCTTTTTTTTTTTGCACATACCTGTTTGTTTGTTTTTTGCACATACCTTATTATCTCTTATACCTTTACATTTTTAATATTTAGTATTTATTGTTATATTTTATTTTATTACATTTTATGTGTTGTATTTTTTGTTATATTTTGTACCCTAAAATTGTAGTATTTAGTATTTTTTTTATATTTTTATTTTATTTATTTATTTATTTTTTATTACCTTACTACCTATGCTTGTGGAAACTGCTGGAAATTGCAAATGTCCTATTGGGATCTATCTATCTATCTATCTATCTATCTATCTATCTATCTATCTATCTATCTATCTATCTATCTATCTATCTATCTATCTATCTATCTATCTATCTATACATCACTGTGGAGTGTGACTAACAAAGAAATTCAATGCTGAATATGGACACAACCAAACATGCCCAAATTCCAACAATTTTTTTGTCCTCTGGTTCATAATATTTCTTATTATTCTTATTAGTTATTATTAATATAGTTAAAACCCTCAGTGCTATATGTACACCCAACTCTCCCACATGGCATTATATGATGGAGGAGGTGCTGGTCAATCTCTTTGGTTCTAGCCCAATAGACCAGAGCTGTGTCCTTATAGGCATGGGTAATTCTTTATTAAATATATTAGACACCTTTCCCTTTGTTGCTCTCTTTCTCTGCTTTTCCCTCTTTTTTTCCGATCTTTCTATCTTGCCAGGCCTTCACTTAACAGCATCCTAATCGTAACAAATGACTCTTGTGCCAAGACATAATAGAGGCTCAGGCCTGGCAGCCCCAGGCAAGAGCATGTTCTCTCGAACCCTGCTATATCCATAATGAAGAATTATATTCACTCAACAAATTACAGAGCTGATGAAGACGAAGCCTGTACTGCCTCAGAGGTACTGCGAGGTCTTGTTGTTGGAACAATCGAAATAAAAATTCTAACAAAGGTTTTTTGTATTGTTTGGTATATATATATATATATATATATATATATATATATATATATATATAACATTCTGAACAGTGAGAGGTGAAGTGAATCACACTGATGATCTCCTCATCATGGCACCTGTTAGTGGGTGGGATATATTGGGCAGCAAGTGAACATTTAGTCTTCAAAGTTGATGTTAGAAGCAGGAAAAATGGACAAGCATAAGGATTTGAGCGAGTTTGACGAAGGGCCAAATTATGATAGCTAAGATGACTGGATCAGAGCCAAACCTGCAACTCTTGTGGGGTGTTCCCGGTCTGCAGTGGTCAGTATCTTTCAAAAGTGGTCCAAGGAAGGACTGACTTGGTGACAGGGTCATGGGCGGTCAAGGCTCATTGATGCACGTGGGGAGCGAAGGCTGGCCCGTGTGATCCGATCCAACAGACGAGCTACTGTTGCTCAAATTGCTGAAGAAGTTAATGCTGGTTCTGATAGAAAGGGGTCAGAATACACAGTGGAGGACGGGTCAAGGCTGTTTTGCCAGCAAAAAAAGGCGGACCATCATAGTATCAGGCAGGTGGTCATAATGTTATGCCTAGTCTGTGTATATATGGGTTGTTTTGTTCATGTTCTATATGTGGCTATTGTGTAATATAGAAGAAGTTAATGCTGGTTCTGATAGAAAGGGGTCAGAATACACAGTGGAGGACGGGTCAAGGCTGTTTTGCCAGCAAAAAAAGGCGGACCATCATAGTATCAGGCAGGTGGTCATAATGTTATGCCTAGTCTGTGTATATATGGGTTGTTTTGTTCATGTTCTATATGTGGCTATTGTGTACCACTACCAATAAGTGTAAGCAGGAGTAAATGTAACCCGTGTGCAAAAGGTGATCAGTGTGAAACCAAAATTTGATGCAATTCATGTGCATTTTATAATAAAATGCATTACCACACCATGACAATGCTTCGAAATTCCACTGGATTAAGTCAGCTATTCCTGTCAGGCTTAAACCCTTCACTTGGCACAAATCCACTAATTAGTTTAATAATCCCATCATCAATATGAAAGCTCTCAGGACCGCACAAGGAATAATACTGAGGCTCATTTTTCCACCAGCCTGCCTCCGGGGCTTAAAATCATTCATACACTGGCACTGAGGAGTGCTGTTTGTTGACTGATGGGAGGTAAAAACAGCTTCTGACATCTGTGGCCATCTTCCTGTCATGGAAGGAAAATTATATATATATCAGGATTAGAATTATCATAGAAAGAGACAAATGTGTCTATATTTTAGAAGATTTGTTTACTGGGCCGATACATATTAGTACAGTTTAATACCAATGCTGCAAAATGTCAACATAAAACACACACACACACACACAAAACACAACTATATTATAAAAATGTTGCTGGTTGTTTTCTGTGCAGCAAGCATAAATTTAATGTAAAGCGCATGCAAATGGAGCAACAAGCTATACAAATCTGAAAAATGACAGACATTCGCTTTAACGAGGAAAGGAAACCACAAACTGATAGCGTAGCATGGCCTACTTTCTGCAGAGAAAAAGGAAGTAGAGCGGACAGGCAAAATGCTGAAAGCTGAAGAAGGCTATTAGGAGACACCTCTGACTGAGAATCTGCATTTTCTACTCAACACTGTCAAACACGACACAGAGAAGAAGGAAGGCAGAGATGCAAATATGGAAATAATGACAGGAGGAGGCAAAGGGTGAAAATTGAGATGTGTTAAAGATATAACGTGACAGTTTCTACTCCCTGCTCACACACATGCACACACACACACACACACATACACGCACACTGACGTCTAGGCCATGGCACTTCTCCAAAGATCTCTTGAGGTTCCAGACTTGGTGCACCACATACCTGAGATCCCAATTATGCACACTGTCAAAGTAGAACCTGCTATACTTAACAAACAAGTTGCTGGTTCTCCTCCCATAGCAGTGACACACACACACACACACACACAAACGTGATTCCAATTATCCTTACAGGCAGAAAAAGGAAAAAGAGAAGCACGGCCTGATATGTCAAGAGAAAATGGTAACAATAGAACAAATAAACTCTCTTTAACGTTTTTTATCGCGAAACTGGAATTTTTATACAAATTGTAGACCGTGTGTGTGTGTGTGTGTGTGTGTGTGTTTTATGTGTGAATCAATTTCACATTGCTCGAGAGATACACTCGTATAATGCCAGCTGCAAATCGCGTTTTGCTTATCCATTATACATAACGCTTTGTGTAAGATATATGTAGCTCTCAAACGTACATTGACTGCGTAACTGACCTATCTATTATTCATAAATGTAAATGCATTTAAATTGCACTTTAAAGCACTTACAGTAAGTGGCCATACATTAACCTATTTTAAGCATTTTAGTTTACAGTTGCGTTGACTTATAGTCATAAACCTGTGCAAGTAATGCAAGATTATTGTACGCCATATAATGTCGAGTCGAGACCTCTACAACATTCTGACCAGACCCAAGGCCCAAAGCAATTCCAGTGTCATCAAATATCAATTTCTTATGTTGGTTTTAATTCAAAATCTTTGAAACAAAAAATTAGCACTTTGTTTCTAATAAGAAAAATAAAAAATTGTATACGTTTTAACCACAAAAGCTGGTCTAGCGCTAGCTCAGGGATGCGCGTCCGTGACGCTACATACTGCATAATCACGTCGGAAGGTCACACATGACGTAGGCGGAACTACAGACCCAGTGTTTGCAAAGCGAACGTGCAAAGACCAAGGAAGCGCAAATAAGTCAAACGCCCTTTACTAACAAAAAGCTAGAAGGAGAATGTGTTGATGTCCAGGTGCAGAGCGAGTAACCGCAGCTTCAACTGAAACTTGTGAGCAATCAACAACTTCGGAGTGTTCCTCCTTCTCCACACTAGTAAACACCAGGTCTGTAGCTCCGCCTACTTCACGCGTGACCTTCCGACGTGATTACGTAGTGCCGCGGACACGCATCCCAGAGCTAGCTTTTGTGGTTGAAAAGTATACAATTTTTTATTTTTCTAAGAAAATGACTGATGGTTTGTCTAGATAAGATCCGTCTTCCTGGGCTGAGATCGAGGTTTAGAGCTCTATGAAGCTGCATTTAAACTGTATTTTGGAAGGTCAAACTCGGGGGCACCATTGAAGTCCACTACATGGAGAAAAATCCTGAAATGTTTTCCTCAAAAAACATAATTTCCTTACGACTGAAGAAAGAAAGACATGAACATCTTGGATGACAAGGGGGTGAGGGAATTATCTGTAGATTTTTGTTCTGGAAGTGAACTTCTCCTTTAACCTCAATGGCTCGGTTGTATAAAATGATATACAGTGTAAATCGTTCTGGATGCCGGCAACATGTGCCGCTGAGCAATTTCTATGTACACTGCTTTAAGGGAAAAAAATAAAGGAATGGGGAATTAATGATCTTCATGACCGTTTGTTTACTTCAATGAAATTACTGCCATGATCGGAATAAGCTTCTTTGTATAAGCTTATTTTCATGTTTATCATCTTTATCATGTTATGTTTGTTAATCCTGTAAGTCAGAAAGGTAATGTTAGTGTACCGAACTTCTTTTTAACAAACATCCTAAATAATCCCATATTATTCCCAGATAATTAACCATTTTCCTCTATAAGCAGAATAAATAATGGTTCTATTGATCGTATTTCATTTTCATTTTAATTAAAGTACATCACTCGTTGAAAAGTATCCCATAACTTCACACCTCACCTCACAGGGTGTATCGTGCATGGCACTAATTTACAGCTGTCGGTTTGGGAGCTTCGGCGTCTGTGACACATTAATCTGTGTTTTTAGGCTTGCGTCTCTAATTTACATAAAATGCGAGGGTTTTTTAGCTTGAAAAAGCTTCGTACGTATGATTTAATTAACTATAATGTAGATTACCTACTAAAGAAATGTTGCCATATTAGATGTCTATGAGTGTGGCGCTCCTTTTCGAAAAAGAAAATATTTTTGAAAAAGACGAAATTCCTTGATAACGGTTTGTTTTCTAACTGCTATCAATATACAGTATTAACAAAAAAAATGAATAAATCTTTAATTAAGCACTACTGTATGTGTTACCTGCTTATAAATAGTTTATTACCAAACTTTGAAGTTTCAAGCCCATTTTATTTTATTTTTTTAATTTTCATTTATTAAACACTACACTCTAAACACAATGGCCCTTCTAGTAATTATCCCAGAGAGTGAAGACTCGAGTGAAACTGTTTCGAAAAGGAAAAACTTCGGAAGACAATTGAATGGAATATAATGTAACCCTCCACTGTGCACCAGAGAGGTTTCTCCACTTTTCTTCCCTGCTGTTTGATGATAGCATTACTGAATACTAAATGAATCCTAAATCACACATAAATGTTCCCAGCACACAGTGAGAGCCCCTACAGAACAAATGGGACTCCCTTTACTAACTGCCTTTTCCAAAAGAGAGGCACTGTGCAAATTAGTGACCCCCATTTGGACAACCACTCACACACACACACACACACACACTCACACAAACCGCCACCTCCTACCCCCTTCCCCCTTTACTTTCTGTTATTTTCCATCAATCTTTTTTTTTTTTACCCCTCTGCTCCTCTCTTTCAGGGCTTTTGCTTTTTGTACTTGTTGCTGAAAGAGCAAGTCAGGACCACCCTCACGCACAGACACCATGGCAACTCCTAAAAGAAGGAGGGAAATAATAATAATCGCTATACAAGGAGGGGGGCACAATGCAAATGAATGCGAGATGGATAGAGGGAGGGAGAGAGGGATGGGGAGGATTGTAAAGGATTGGGACGTGTGGAGCGACTTTATCCGAGTGTGTTTTTGGATAAAGACAGCAAATACAATTTTAAAAGGTGTTTATACTGGAAAACTATTTATTTTCTTTACAATAGGGATATACATAAATCGTTAAACGAAAGATTAGCAGTTCCTTTTTTTAAAAAAAAACAACAGATGATTACGAATGCTGAAAATGCCTAGCCCATTATCATTCAATTGCAAATTATTGCCCCCCCCCCTTTACCACTGAATTAATTACTTATGTTTCTTTCCTTTGTTCCATGTCCATGGTAATTTTGCCCCCGGTTTAGTGGAATACTTTCATTTACGATAAGGAAAAAAACAGTGTAGGGTTTTAAAGGTAGAGAGAAAAGAAAAAACAATTATTTGTGTACTTTTGCTACTCTAAATACTAATTAGCCTCGTTTCTTTTCTTTTATGATTATTTAACCAATGGGTCTTTCACAGGATTTTCGTTTGTTATTTATTTATAGAGGCATCCAGCATGCACATTAAATGTCAATGTCTCTCCAGGCCTCATTTAATTCAACCTGATGGAATGGACTCCGCTGTGCAGGCTCCAATTGTAAGTGGTTGAATAACTGAGATAATGTAAAGCATATATTTTAAGTTGCTGTATACACACAAGGGAGTGAGTCAGAGAGAGAGAGCGAGAGAGAACAATGCTGTAAACCACCCTTGAGCATTTCTCACTGCAAAATACCTAGACATTTTTAAATGAGGTGTTTCAATACGTATATCATGGCGCAAATATATATATAGTGTGTGTATGTTGTATATATAATGTGGTTGAAAAGATTAAACCTGTCTCATTATAATTTTAGATGAGACTGTGATGGCTATTGAGATGTAGAGGAATTCTAGAGGAAAGGAAAGTAAAAAAGGAAAATGTTAACATACAATACATACAATTGCATTCTGCTCTACCTTTCTATTTTGTCTGTTTTTCACACACACAAACATTATTTTCTAAAGTAAGTTTTTCCACAGTGCTTTTCCTTTCCACAATCTTTCTTTGCGTGGCACTGTATTCCACCACCGCATTCATTTTCAACACTTTATTGTCCAAGTGCTGATATAGTTATTTAGAGCAATTTTTCCCCCCCAAAATCAAAGCGTAATTGGATCGCCTACAAACGTTCCAAGCTGTCATTGTGCCATAATATACCAAGTCACCGCACACAAGTCTGTCAGAACGTCTCTGAAACTTTCCAAAACGACCACTGTTACAAATCATCATGAAAACATTTCCGAAATGATTGTTTTTTGTTTCGTACCAAAGATTGTGTTCTCTCCTGGATATTAATATATGCCAATTTGTTGGCTACCTCAAGAATACACATTTTATGTATTCATGAACACCCCAGAATACTCAGAGCTTAGGAATAAACAGCATGGGCATCCCCGTTGTTGTGGGAGTGATTATGATTTTACAGATAAAAAAATTGTAAAATGCAGATACAGGTCAAGAGCTTCAGATAGTGATCACATCAAACATCAGAACAGGGAAAAAGTGGGATCTTTGTGACTTTTGGAAACTGGTGATCTCCTGTGAATGTCACATCCACAACAATCTCTAGAGTTTGCAAGAAATGGTGCGGAAAAACAAAAAACACAGAGTGAAGTAGGGCGGAAAAGATAAGAGAGGTCAGAGATAAATGATTCAGATCTTAATTTAACTTAATTGTGAACAGAATCACTAGACAAAAACATATGTACACCACTCAGGCATAACATTATGACCGCCTGCCTAATATCGTGTTGGTCCCCCTTTTGCTGCCAAAATCACTGACCCGTCATGCACTGTGTATTCTGACACCTTTCTATCAGAACCAGCATTAAATTCTTCAGCAATTTGAGCAACAGTAGCTCGTCTGTTGGATCGGATCACACGGGCCAGCCTTCACTCCCCACGTGCATCAATGAGCCTTGGCCACCCATACTGACCACTGCAGACCGGGAACACCCCACAAGAGCTGCAGTTTTGGAGATGCTCTGATCCAGTGGTCTAGCCATCACAATTTGGCCCTTCGTCAAACTCAAAGCTCAAATCCTTACGCTTGTCCATTTTTCCTGCTTCTAACACATCAACTTTGAGGACAAAATGTTGACTTGCTGCCTAATATATCCCACCCACTAACAGATGCCATGATGAGGAGATCATCAGTCTTATTCACTTCACCTCTCAGTGGTTATAATGTTATGGCTGATATATATATAGAGTATGTGTGTGTGTGTGTGTGTGTTGGGTGCAAAAGGCCAGACACATTTAAAAT
This sequence comes from Hemibagrus wyckioides, assembly GCF_019097595.1. Lineage (NCBI taxonomy): Eukaryota > Metazoa > Chordata > Actinopteri > Siluriformes > Bagridae > Hemibagrus > Hemibagrus wyckioides. Next base: position 3,981,961 of record NC_080724.1, read on the forward strand.
CAGAAACAAAGCAAGGTCTATCAAGATAATCACAAGGACAATAACTCAGAATCTTCAGAGCATGTCAGTATCGGTAAGGTTTTGCACTGAGTGAAAACTCCTTACCCATTTTCTTTTATTAGTGAAGAACTAGCAAGTGTAAAGGTCATGCTAGAATTCAGTTGACCTTTGCTGATGGGGAGGGGACATGTCTAGCCATCACAATCCAGTTGCTTTAATAAGTATAACAGGTATATTTAGAGTATAAGCGATATTCAGATGTCAAATCCTTACAAAATGAAACCACATGCAATTATATAATAATGGTTTATGTATGTTGAATAACATATTGGTTTCTTTCAGTCTGAGAACTTTTCCAATTAGTATTTTTTTCAAGATCAAGTCTGTTCCTGACTTTTGTCATGCACTACATTTTAAAATTGGAAGTGATGATGATGTAAAATTGGTCATAATATCATAATACAATATAAAGGTCACATTCGTCAAGGACATTACAACTCATTCAAAATGGAGTAGCTGGGTCTGAAGATGAAGGGACTTGCAAATTCTCAGGTTCTCTGGAAAAGGCTCTATCCTCTATGCAAGCTCTCCATCTATCTATCCCAGGGACCTGGATAAAATTAGACTGGTGCTTTCACTGTGAACCAAAAGACCTAACCTTTGGCCACTGCCATCTTTGATTAGACAATGCTTAAGGATATATTTATAAAGTAAACAAGAAGATTCAGAGAAGTCTTTGAAAGAAATCCTATTTCTGGAAAGGATGCAGCTAAGAGACTTCTTTTGATGAAATAATGAAAACAGTCTGTAGCAGAATATGCCCTGACTTTATGGTCACTAATGGCTAAAAGTAGTTGGAATAAACCTGCACTAAACTGTTTTTAAATGAAGGTTATATAAAACTCTACTAACAGAAGACAAGAGATGCTATTTCTATATCATGGAGAGATTGGACATTATTAAGTTAATTGCACTCTAAGAGACCAAAGAAAGAGCATTCAACCAATTGAGCACTCCTATCACTATCTGACTGAAAATGACCAAAAGAAAAGCACAGTCCACTCATTTTCCTACATATCAACTCTGGCCAGTTGTTAAGACAGTTAGAAATCCCTCAGATTCCATTGCACAGGTCTCTCACCAGGTTTGCAAACAATAGGTGCTGCTTTAGGAGAAGAGAAAGTAACTATATGTACATTTCCTATTGCCATGCCAGACACAATCTTGAAAATACATTTCCTTAACTTAAAAAAAAAAAAAAAAAAAACATCAATAACCCATTAGTGCTTAGCTCACCACCCATCCATTTCTTGGAGAGAATGTGAGTTACCTGCTTGAAGCTCACACTGTTTTGATGCATGTTCCTCTATCCCATGCCACATTACACAGATCGAAATCCATGAAATCTAGAGCAACATTTAAATTCCTGCTGCCTACCTTGATCTTACAGAGGTTTTTAGTGAAGACCTCCATATTGTCCATGTGACCGTGCCATAGAACTTCTACCTGGCTCTTCACCTCCACACAGCAGAATATACCCACTTCCTTCTGTCCCCTCAGCTCCAAATCCCTATTTGTTCATTTGAGAAAATAATGAATGGAAATCATAACCAGTGTATTCACAACCACTTATGGATATTATTAATATTTTTAGGTAATGTCTTATAGTCTAGTAAACACCCCAGTATTCAAATCCTTCATCAGTAAAGTTCTCTGAGAGTTTCTTTATGTTCCTTCAATAAACATGTCACATGTGTCAGGTGCTGCATAAATGATCTTTATCAAATATGAATTATCTCTAAGCTAATCTATCTAATTATCTCTTATCTCTATCTCCAATCTTTAACCTTCAGGCAAAGTACACGGATATATCCTGGCTGAAAGCGGCACGAAGATGGACCAAGTGGATATGATATCATTATGGCCAATGAGTGGTATATGTGAGGAACCAGTTGTGTGGCTGTCCAACTGATATTCTTGTTAAAAGGAAAAAGCTCAGTTGGAATGTAGCAGCCATTACAGCTCATTAAAATCTTAAAATCTGAGATATTCTACCAGTGCTCTAATATTCCACCATCCTGATCACTCACAGCCCTTTATCGTGGAGGGTGATACATCTAAAATTGGCACAGAAGCAATTTTTTCTCAAGGAAATCCTCCCAAGCCGCAGCCCTTTTCCTTTAATTTCAGGAAACTAACTTTAGCCAAGGTACACTTTGATGTGTAAGGGAGGTGTTGGCTATCAAAGCCACATTTAAAGAATGGAAACAATGGTTAGAAGGAGCAATAGGAGAACACCCAATCCTAAGATAACCACCATGAGAGACCAACTCACACAGCGACATCTAGGGACTCAACATACTGTATAATAAAGTTGTAGCCTATCAAAATGTAGCCTAGCATGCCAGAGAATGCATGTTATACTGGAAGGCAGGACTCTGGGCCAAGGGAGTACAGTTCACCTCAGGCGTATGGAATGGAAAGACAGAAACACATGAGGATGAGGAGGAGTGAGCAAGCTATTTTAATATGTAAAGAGCCATTTGACAACAGAAGACTCAAACAAACACCTTTGTTCTCATTTACATCATTCAGAGAGCAACTTAAGTTTACCTGAGCAGTTGAGGGTTAAGGACTTTCCTCAAAGGCCCAGCAGTGGCCGCCTGGTGGTGCTCAGATTTGAACTTCAAGAGAGTAGTCCAACCTTTCAGAGTCAGTAGTCAAACATCTTAACCACTCAGCTACCACTTCCCCTTTTACCCCCTCATCAACAGCAATGTCCTGAGCAAACAGTGAGTCCTGATTCTCCAGTTAACCCTGTACTATATCACTCAAACAAAGTCCTGAACTTCTTCATGCACTGGATATCAATGGAGGTCCAGAATACCTTGTCAGGACACTACAGAGATCCAGGGAATGGGTCAATCAAATATGTATCTCATGGAATGGTACATGTAGTTGTAGAGTCCCAAGGAGTGATCTTATGCCTACTCTGAAATGGCCTTTTTGTGGTGCTTTTATGGATCTTTGTTTTACCTGCCTGCCTGATTCCATAGAGCTCACAAAGATCCCCATTTTTTAAGAATGTACCCAGTCTGTGCAGCCATCCATGGCCATAAACACAGAGCACAATCAAAATCCAATTATGCTCATTTAATTGATCTGCCAGTCGTTGATGACATGCCACCATTTCTGCTGCCAACTCATACTGTTCTCATGTGGGAGGTGTTTTGCATTGACTCGATGTGTCATGAGTTCTGTCTCTTTTTTGTAGCTCAGCCCAGGAATGTGTCAACTACGAAACATTAGGGAGAGCTGAAAATATCTCTCTCTCTCTCTCTCTCTCTCTCTCTCTCTCTCTCTCACTTGTCCTCTCTATAATTTTCTCTTGTGCCATTTAACATCCCCTCTTTCCTTGTGTACAATTTGCCAGATGTAACATCAAACTTCTTCATTTTGCAGAAATCGTGACATGCAGTCAAATAAAATTTTCAGCAGTTTTAAAAGTGTCAGAGAAAAATGACTTTCCACTAAGGTTCAGACACTGAGAAATATTCTCGCTTACTTTGTTCAATCTTCCAAATGCCAGATAGAAGATCCACTCCTGAAAGACAGCACAAGCTGGCTCTATGGGGTCTGACTTGCACTTTTCCCTTTTTCCAATTTGTTTGGGGACATACAGTACATATATATATAAATAATGCTATGGAATCGTTCAGATTTCATTTCACTTTGATTTGATTTGATTTTTTTTTACTCTGTTCATTTTTGTAGATAACTGTCATGTATAAGAGCACATCCAATAATTTGTCCATCCACCCCAACCTCCAGCTAAAAGATATCCTGTCTCTTTCTGCCCTCCAGACATACCTGATCCGTAATGATGGGCCCACTTCTGCACCCTCATTCACATGCTACTGCTGAAGATGGTCTTGCATGGATAGCCTACAGACCAGGGGTTTACTGTGGATTGTACCACACAGATACCGTAAAAAAAGGCTGTGGATGTTCTATCTTGGATATCTTCCAGGAGTTGAACAGTTGATAACTTCAGTTGGAGACATCAAACTTATTTCACCTCAAGTTCCTCTTAACACACTTATCCTTGCTTGACTTTAAAGTATACAGTAATACAAGTGGAATGATTTACCATGCTATCTGGAATCCCTTTTGAGTCTGGTTCCTTTTGAGGTTTTTTGCCTCTGGGAGGTTTTCCATGCCACTATTGCCTCTGGCTTGCAAAACAAGGTTAAATTAAAATTAAAATTCTATATCAGAATTTTTGTAAAGTTGCTTTGTGACAATTAGGAGTATTATGAGTAAGAGTATTAGAATATTTGCATATGCATCTCAGAGGCAACAAGAGCTGCTCAGAAATTTCCTATTCAACGTATAGTACCCATGAATTACCTTATATTTCTTTATTTGTCCAGGGCAGTGCAAACATCTCAGGTATCTGTAAAGCAATTACATAAAAGATCATTTAAATAATCAAGAAATTAATCAGCAGTAAGCATAAAAAACTAAACAAATATTTGGATGTTTAAAAGTGTGAATGTTTTAGACAACAATACATATATGTAAAAAAAAAAAGAAACCCTGCTAATCTATGCAATTCATCATTAATTATTTTCTTTTTTTGTTGTTATTGTTTTTGATTCCCTAGTTGCTTAAATTAATCAGAGTTGATCATAAGTAATACTATTTTCTGTTAAATTAATATCGCATTAAGTAGTGAATTATCAAACAATGTTTCACCTAATAGCTAGAAAGCCAAAATGAAATAAAAAGTCATTATGAACCATAATTATTCATATTACAGAAACAACTAAATGTAGCTGTTTAATGGAAAAGTTTGGCTGTTATTTTAATAATTTGACTGATGTCATAAGTTGCTTATAGCTTAGCAAGTTGCAGTTCAATGTAGTTTGTGTAATACTGGATTTTCTGTTAGTGAAGATTGTTTTATTTTTTAATAAACTATTTATACATCTACTATTCCTACTATTAATACATACTATCCATACATCACTGCAACCTCCACACTATCTCTCCACTCTCCCTGATTTCTAGTAACCCCATTCTAACAACCTTACTATACCATGACTACTTTTTCTTTCTACTGCTTTAAGCATCCACCAATACTTTTCTCGCTTTCTCTTCATTATCCATTGACCTCCTCTGCCCTCTATCTTCAAGACCTGGAAGACCTGCCCCTTGGTTGCTGGGTGTGCTTCTAACTAATCAGAGAGAATAAAGAGCAGCTGAGAGAATGTGGAGGAGATCAGAACTTGACGCCGATCTCTATTCATGCTTCTCTCTTTGCTGTTAGAATTCTTCTTTAATCTGATCTCTGCTAAGACATCCTACTACAAGGGACAGCTGGAATCCACAAAAGCACCCATAACCTTTTTCTTCACTTCTCAATTCTTCCTTTACTCCTTCAAACCCTTCCTGCTGTCTTTTCCACTGTCTTTGATTAAAGGATTAGTAACATTTTTCTCTCCAAGTCCTATGCCCACACTACACAATCACTCTTCCCATCCTTAAATCTGCCTTCTGGATCCTATACCTTTATTAATGCGTTAGACCATCTCATAAAACCTTTTCCCCTTTATCACACTCATGGACTTACCTGGTTATATACCAATTGCCTTTTAGAAAGAAAGATTTTTACTCAAGATACCGCCAGCATGAGCAACTACTATCCCTTCTCTCCTTTCTTTCTAAAATTCTTGTGTTGTATACAATCCATTGTCTTTATATCTTACCCAGAACGTCCTGCAAGACCCTAACAAGTGTTGCTTAAAGGTGGCACAGTCCACAGTAAATGCCCTTGTGGCTGTTACTTAAATGGTTGATGTCACTAGATCTGCCATCAGTCTTCATTCTCCTTGGCCTTTCAGCAACCTATGACACTTTTATTCACAAGACTGTCCTGTGACAAGACACAAGACTGTTCGTGGTACAGCATAGCAGTGGTTTGCTGTGCAAGTTAAGTAGCCTTTATTTGTCACATATACTTTACTGCACAGTGAAATTCTTTCTTCATATGTCCCATCCTTGGGGGGTTGGGGTCAAAGCACAGACTCAGCCATGATACAGCACCCCTGGAGTTGTGGGCCATGCTCAGGGGCCCAACGGTGGCAGCTTGGCGATGCTGGGGCTTGAACCCTGATCTTCCGATCAACAACCCAGAGCAAGTTAAGCTACCACTACCATAAAAGGTGACATAGAGGAGATCTACTTCTGCTATGTATAACTGTAAACCTCCAATATCCGGAGGATCCAGTCATTTCCATCCATAGGAGCCATTCGGGTGCAGGCCTTTGGTCATCCCAAAACTAGACTACTGTATCTCATTCCTGGCAGGTCTGCCTGCCCTTGCATTTAATTTAGCAACTGATCCAAAATGCAATTGCAAGACTTGATTTCAATCTTCACAACACCCTATTTCTCTGTTCCCACAGAGGCTTTCTGTAGCTACCCACGTCAGATTAAATAAAAAAAACTTATGCTCACCTACAAAGCCAAAAAGAACCAACCCTCATGTACTCTGCTCTGCCTCACACTCCCTTTAAGTGTCTAGCATGGCTCAACTTGGCCCGGCATCTATAAAGGTACAAGAACAAACCTGTATCAAGTCTCTTCTCTGTTTTTTTTTTTCCTTTTTGTATTAACAGGCATTTAGTATAATGTTCTTCTTTGTCCCTGAATTATAGAATAAGCACAAGGATATAGTTTTGACTGATTATACAAAGCACTTTTTTAGGTTACTCTGGGCAAGGCCATCTGCTGAATGCTGTAAAAGTAATTATAGTAGAATAAATGCTTCATTCTAGAACCAGCGATTAAAGATATTAAGACATAGCCTAATGAGAGTCAGCATGACAGGTGGGTGGAAGCTGATTGTGTTCAAACCATCACTCTTTTTTGTCGCGCCACAGTTCATAAATCAGATGCTGACCAGTTCATACTTTATTTCCAGGACATGAACGTTCATGTCGAAATGTAATTATATGTTCACGTTGACATATATCTGAAGATTTATGTCAGCGTGACCTTAATGGCATTTCGACATGTTGCACAAATCTAAAGGACAAATGCATTCTAAATGCACTCTAAATCCCTTTATACTGAGAGACAGAAGCTTAACAACTTGCAATGTGTCACTGAAAACCCACAGACAAATGAATTTTTTTTCTGTTTGTCCTGAAGAGATTACTAGCAGTGCAAAGGACAAAGAGATTACAAATGGTGCAAAGAGGTGCAAAGAGAGGGGTGGGGTGGAGAAACTGAGAGATGGGAGTTTGAGAAGGAAGAAACGTGGTCTTACATAACATTTTTTATGCAACATTACCGTTTACCAAAGTGATAGACAAACAAATCATCCCAGGTTTGTATTCTGTAATTTCACACTGCCACTAAAGGCGGGAATCCTCAACTTATTTTTTGGTTGATTAATGAGAAACTAGTTATCATAGCAGATTAATTAACTAGGACTAGACTAGGCAAGGGACAATAGTTAGAACAGCCACAGACATAAATACAAATCATAAAGTACACACACAGCCAAGTTAAAGCTAAATACTAATGAGACTAGTGGTCAGTGTCCTGGGGGCATTAGATAACAGTAGAAATTAAAGGTTAAAAAGTCCACCTACATATGCATGTTCCATTTTGCACAATTTCATGCTCCCAACTTTGTAGGAACAGTTTGAGGATGACCCCTTCCTGTTCCAACATGACTGTGCACCAGTGCACAAAAAGCAAGTTCCATAAGGACAAGGAACATGACTGGTCTGCACAAAGTGCTGACCTCAACCCCATAGAACACCTTTGGAATGAATTAGAGCAGAGAATGAGACGCCTTCTCGTCCAGGATCAGTGCCTGACCTCATAAATGCGCTTCTAGAAGAATGGTCAAAAATTCCCACAAACACACTCCTAAACCTTGTGGGAAAGCCTTCACAGAAGAGTTGAAGCTGTTATAGCTGCAAACGGCGGGACAACTCCATATTACATTCATGTGCATGTAAAGGCATACGTCCCAAAACTTTTGGCAATGTAGTGTATATTCTTGAGTTAAATTTATCCTATTATTTCATCCTTCTGCATCATTCATGGGTCTAATTAAATTTGTAAGCACTAATTAATTCATTAGCTTACAAGAGGCAAGAAGGAAAGAGTGCCAAATTGTACTCCTACAGAATAAACATTTTCTAAGCAACTGAGCACTGTAAAATTAGTAGCTAATTATTAAAACATTTATTAGATAAGAAGCTGTGTCCAAGCAGAAAGAAATACACAAATGTGGTGTAGAGGACTGGGATTGAGATTCATACCAGGTATGTAACATCACACATACTGTATCTCCCACCCCCCAAGTGTGCTTATCAGCAAGACAATAGAAACATGTGTGTGTGTGTGTGTGTGTGTGTGTGTGTGTGCACTCATGCATGTACGTGCAAGCACTTGTGCATTATAACATCAATCCTCTTATTGGAATTCTGAAGTGGTCGAGAGTGACATGTTGAAGTGTTGGACCCAGACTTGATTCCATCATGTCAAGAGATACACTCAAGGTAATTTTCTGCACACACTGGCACACACTTCAAGCATCACATATCAGCATTTAACTGCCATCTTGGCCCAGACTTAGTGTCACCAGACAGCCGGATATCTTAAAGCACCCTTGTATCCTACATTATAAAGGGTTTTTGTGTGAATGGAAGATGAGTACAAGGAGGATTATTCCAAACTTTCAGACAGCAAGACACACAAAGATCTCTCTTTCTGTCCCAAATCAATTGCATTTAAACTGCTCACGCTACTGTCGAAGACATGATAGAAAGACAAAGATGAGTATTATTCTGTGGAGTCACAGAGAAGATCCTTGTAATCACACATACACACAGATAACCCCAAATCATGCACTTCTTTGGTGATCACTAACAGAAAGGCAGTTCTTAGATACACCCACTTCTTCTGCTTTTTGGCATCCTGCATGGGCTCATGAGGAGGGATCCTGAGGGGACGTCGCCATCCAATTCTTGCTAGTTTAAGCATTCTGATCTTCTAACAGATCGGATGTACTTATAGTCCAAAAAGAAAAAAATGCCTGTATGATAGTACTGTTTTATTGTATGTCATATGCCATAAGTGACCATGTGACTTTTTTTGGAAGGTCTCAGCATGTATGAAGCCTTGCCCCCAGATTATCCAAACAGTTATACCTTCTCTCAAGTAATTATTCATTTTAAATGTACACACAACTTTTGTAATATAAATGTCTTATTTTTTCCCCAATTAATTTGGAAAATCAAGCAACTAAAATTTTCTTCTTTCCCTTCCTCTGATACCAAGGCTTCTGCTTGGATCTCAACATATCTGGCAGACATATCATCGTGGATGACGGCTCATCAGCTGAAACTCAATCCCAGCAAAACTTAGCTTCTGGTCTTTCCAGGTGATTCATCCCTATCCAAGGATCTTTCGATATTCCTAAACAACTCTCTGATCTCCACTTCGGCCACTGTTCTCAACTGTGGGGTAACCATGGACAATCAACTGTCCTTTTCCTCTCATGTTAGGTCACATGTCAGTTTCTTCTGTCCAACATCAGCAGGATTCGGCCATTTTTTTTCCACCCAGGCTGCTCAGGTGTTTGTTCAGTCTCTTGCCATTTCGAGACTGGACTACTACAAGTCTCTACTGGCAGGTCTACCTCTGAATGCAATTTGTGCTCTACAAATGATCCAAAATGCAACTGCGTGATTTGTTTTCAACCTGCCCCTCCTCCACTGGCTCCCGGTAGTTGCATCAGATTCAAAACACTGACACGGTTCCTCCAATCTACTAGCACTGCTCGACTGATCCCACTATCTCTCATAGTAAGATGGTAGGTATACATCAAGACTCTTCTCTGTTCTGGCACTGATGTAGTGGAATGTACTCCCCTAGATGTCTGAACAGCTGAGTCACTGACCGTCTTCAAAAGTCGAATGAAAATCGCCTTCAAACGGCGGATGAATTCCTCCCAACACAGATATGTTCCTCCCAGCACAGTTTTTAGGCTGATGGTATCCTAAGTCGGTGGCCTATTGTACCAGTGTTAATGTATTCATTGATAGAGACTTCAAAGCACTTTTCTACATCGGTCCAGATAAGGGCATCTGCCAAATGTCTGAAATGTAAATGTAGAATGTTTCATGTTGGAAGAATACTTCTATAATATTATACATTAAACAAAGAACCTCAAGATCTAGTATAACTTAGTAGAATCTTCTTTCTAAACAATAAATGCCTGGATGCAAATTCTAAATATTGAGTCAGGCATCCAACCACCCCAGAAAACAATAGAGATTACTACTGTACATGGTAGAAACCCTCAGATTACTAAACATACAGGTATGTTAGACTACTAGTGTATCGGTGTCTAGTAAAGAATTTTGTGCTCTATGTTATACAAAATAAACTGTATTTCTTTGGAGTGTTGTGTCTCAAAATGGCTGTTAAAATGAAGTTTTATGAGTCATCATTAATGCTGAGTGACTTTGGTCAAAAAAATTATCCTCCACCTCCTCACTGTTGCCGGTTTGCATTCACATGGAAACAGACATGATGTTAAAGTGGCCTATGAAGGTCTAGGTTTCAAGTATATAGTCTTACTATATATGAGTATATCCTTTTACAGTATATTTGGTCCCGGGTTTACTGTGCCCTTTGCATAAGCGGTGACTCTAGTGTGTACTAACTGGAGCAGAGGCTCAGGAGCAGATTTTGGTGGGGCAAGACAACATTATCAATGACATAACATCAGTTAAGATTAGGGCGAACGGCAATTAGAGACGTTTTAAGTTGGCCAACATACTTTCACCCAGTATATTATCTAGCAGCTAAATCCTCCTTTTGCTCCCCCAATACTGTATCCTACAACAGACATGGTTCTGTACATTATAGACAGTCTATACTAATTGAGTAAATGTCTACATTTTCTATACCCGCTTTATTCCTAATTAGGGTCACGGGGATCTTCTGGAGCCTATCCCAGCGCACACTGGGCGAAAGGCAGGGGTACACCCTGGACAGGTCACCAGTCCATCACAGGGCCACATATAGACAGACAACCACACACACTCACACTCACTCCTATGGGCAATTTAGGACAGAGCTAACCACTAAGCCACGGTGCTGCCCCTGTTGTGTAAATGTTTAAAAAGTAATTCTTATGATTTGCTTTAAACAAGATCTTGGCAGCTGTGGACTTTTTTCTAACAGACTAACCTGGCAATCTTGTTGTAGATACCTGTCTTAACCCTGCTGCTCCTACCACAGTGAAATTTTTCATAAAGCAAGTATGAGGAAGAGTGATTCCTGCCCTTCTATTAGCACTTATTGCAGTTCCCAGTTTTGATCATTTAGTGTAATAATAACGCTTTCAAAGCTCAGCATGTCTGGCATTTAGCAATTTTTTATTGATGGTTGTTCAAAATAGGTAATCAATATTTGAACATCATTTAAAAGAATGAAGACATTATAAATACTAACATTTGTTCTATGGCTGAATTTATTTGGGAATTTATATTGTACATATTTATAAGCTCTAGTGACACTAACACATTTGAAATCTTACTCCGTTTCCTTTTTAACTGGGTTTGGATAAACATACTGCAAGGAACAAAAGGCAAACTTTCTGTAACCGCTTTATCCCGGTCAAGGTGGATCCAGAGCTTGAACTTTATGAATCCTGTGAACCTTGGGTGTGAGGTGGAAATACATCCTGGATGGGACACTTTGCACACTTTCATTTGCAAAGGCCATTTAGAATAGTCTATCCACCTACTGGCATGTTTTTGAAGGTGCGAAGTAACCAGAGACATCTAGGGAAATCCACACAGACAAAGACTCAGATCATGGAGACAAACTTTACACAGACAGTAACCTGAGTGCAGGATCAGGGGGTCTTGGAGCTATAAAGCTGTCATGCTGCTTGTTCTACTATACTTCTACTGTAAAATGGTACTTTAACTGACTAATAGGATTAATGCTCTTATTATAGAAAGTTAAAAAATGGAAAGAAATGAGCAAGTATGATGGATGGATAAATTAATTCAATTCTTATTCCACCCATGAGGGAATCCTCTCAAAGTGCACTTGTAGCCTTAACACCCACAACAAACATTTGCATCAAGAGCATTTTTGCATATAATAATATCCATTTCACTTTAGCTCATGGACAACTTTCAAAGCGAGGACAACACAAATGAAACATGAGCCGTTTTGCCCTCAACTATTCTAACAACATATTCTTCTCCTTTTATCCACCATACCATCATATTGAAGTTGGTTACACAAGTACACTTATATAATAGTGCCAGCCCTATGTCAAATTCAAAGAAACATAAACACAACTGAGAAGCCATAGGTCTACTGATAAGTTATATCAGCCTCTGCCACCCCCACACACCTTGTGAATTTCCGGCAAGTCACTGTTAAAACACCTATCAGTATCACAGTGAAGTAATACTGATAACTTGCTGAGCTGTTACCAAAATCATTGGGATCATTATACTGTTGGATGAACAATTTCAGGCCAGCTTGAGCTGCTGGACAGATGGCCTCACACTTGCCTCAAGAATACTCTGGAATAAAGTGGAGTCCATCATTATCTCAATGAATGCACAGCTGGTTCAACAGTTGGTGTGAGGCGTTAATAATAATATGTACTATTAGGTGTTAGTACTAATATTCTGTTTTTAGTTTTGTGATTTGTCAAGATTTGCGAACCTAAATCGTGCTCCATAATCTTTTCAAGAGAAGGGATTTTTTTCCTAGCCACTCTTCCACTTGTCTTTTTCTGCTTGTGTTGTTATGGACCTAAATCTGTAGGCCATGTGACAGCATATGGGTTTTATGGTAAATATTTTGAAGATGGTGTATAACCCTTCGCTTCTTTTTAAAGGTCATCACTGATGTCCTTTCTTCTTGGTATGACACACCAGAGTGCTCCAGAACAACTTTACAGAGGTAGTCACACTTCTCGATTATGAACTAATATTAATTAACTAATATGTACATTTCTTTACTAACACCTGACTGGTAGTTATTCTATTATAATGATAATGGAAGTATGAAGGGATGTCAGACGTCAATGTCAAAGACGTCATTTTTTATTTTTTTATTTACAGATTACAACTAATTGAAGAGCCTTGTTGTAGCAAAAAAAGGCCATGTCAAGATGTTGACTAAACACAGTACTGCTCTAAAGCTAAATTCATTATGCTAAGAGGAGAAAGCAGAGATTGTTTACTGCCATTTGCATCAGACATATGCTCTCCTTTATCCCATCTTTTTCTCTGTTTCCTTAAAAAAACACTGGAAGAAAACAAAGTTGTGAAAGAATGAGCCATTTATCCACAGGCCTCTCATTTCTACAGCCACCCTCCATTCATTTGAGCCTCATTTGTGTGCCACTACTCCTGCTTCACCCTGGCTGGTTCAGGCTAATGTGGACCTGACTGCCATGTCGAATGGTTGGGAATTGTAGTCCTAAAGAGCAGGGGTTGATGGGGGTCATGGGCCAAACATGCTTTCCCACCGTGCTGAAAAGAAGGGCTTGACAGATTGGGTGTCTTGTGCCTCCATGGAGATCAACCCTGACAAGGTCATTCCTTTGACCTGAACCCAGACACCCTGATGATTCACTCACTAGCTCTGTGTGTGTGTGTGTGTGTGTGTGTGTGTGTGTGCGAGAAGTCACTAAGCTGTTGACTAATTAATGAGGGTGTTTGCTGTCATGCCATTTAGTGAGGCTTTGACTGCAACTTGTTTCCTTTGTGAAAGTTTTCTCTACACTGGTTGGCTAATTTCGCAGGCCAAGTCCGACAATTTGCGTCCAGTTTGAACAAATGTAGATATGATATACAAATATCACCCAGTCCAAAACATTATAAGATGAAAAAATACTAAGAGCTCAGATAAACTTTGAGCAGCAGTGTTATTATTCTGACCACTACCTCCTGTGGTACTCTATACTCAGTTCGCAATTTACATCAGCAATTTAAATCCAAAAAGTTGCATCAGTATTTAAGCAGGGAAATGTAGAATTGTTTCAAAGTATTTGTGGTAATGAAGCTACTTTGGTCAGTTTCGTGGGCTCCCAATTCAAATTATGCAAATCACCTCAGGGATTTATCTTGAGTAGAAGTGGCTGAGACTGGGTTTTTCCAATAATGTTGAAACCTTAAAACCAAAAACAAATGATGTTAATTGGTCCAATTACCTAAAAAGGGGAAGGAACCACACATTAAACTGCTGTAACTCCTTCTCTGTTAACATGATATAAATAACTTGAAATTAAAGCTGAAATTATATGCTTTGCGATTCTGGCAAAAATTCTTGCTGGCTGCATCTGGTTTTGCAATCAACTCCTTCATTATATTTTTTGTTTAATTGTATTAAAAATGCATTATGTAATACGTTACTGTTACCTACAAACATTTTTCTGTCAAATGAACATTGTGTTCGGGAAAACGTCAAGCTAAATAGATTTTGTAATAATGTTGCATGAGTCGTAAATTAGTTTTTAACAAAGGCTGGAGGATTCTTAAGACGTTCGGACAATAATATACATCCTATCCCAAAGTTAAGGCAAGAATATGGAGTTGATGACACAATATTTCAGATATTTCTATCTAGATGTGTTAAAGAACTTTGACTGATCAAAAATATTGGAACACGTGACTGACTGTTGCCCAAGAAACACTTTGAAACAATTTTATGTGTTAATAACAGATTAATAGCCCTGACTATTGCTCTGAGCTCTGGGTTTTGTCTCTGAAGACCGCATTTGTTGGTAAAAAGGATAGTCCAACATGAAGACCAGATAGCTGCCTAGAGGAGGAAAGCAAGCATTGAGGCTGATATAAAAGGAAAAGTCAAGCAGAGCCATTGCACAAGCACCGGGTATAGAGAATATAAGAATTTCGAATGTCCTGAACGAGAAAAAAAGCAGACACTGAACAATATGGTATCAATATTGGATTTAGTTCTGTTTCAAAACTTGAAAAGGTCCAAAAAAAAGATAAAAGCTGTGTTCTATAACATGCATGATTATGAACCAGCTCAAAGAAAATTCAGGCATGACAGGCATGACAAGCAGAAATGACCAAAACCGAATCCAAATGGGAAAAAATGTAGTCTTTGCACAACCCTGAGATATGCAGTTATGAATAAAACGCTTTCTATATGCCAGATGTCACTACGTGTCCCTGTAGCTGTCCTATCAGTAAAGTAAACAGAAATGCTCTAAAATTCAAATGTCTGATCCATAAACTGACTAAATGCTAATGCAATGTAAATAAAGAGAGAGGTTTTGGAGAAAAATACATATTTAAGAACGATTGTGTAAAAGTGCCATTAAATGTGCATGTTATTATATCTTTATCACACACACACACACACACACCACACACACATTCAGGCACAAAGAGGAACTTACTGAAGCTATTACAAAATGGCTGTATTTATTGTATCTGACATAAAAATGCAATAATAATAATAATAATAGCGTCGACTGTGCTCATACACATCTGTCCCACCCTGTCTGATTGTGTGAGTCAGACTCTGTAACTGGGCCTTTTACTGGATTTGAGCCTTTTACGGGAACGCCGTGATTTCGATATTCTCAGTACGTCTCTCATTGAAATGTCTGAGCATTTTGACCTCAGCAGCTACTACATGAGTCATGAGGACTGATTATAGTGAAGTGTGTGTGTGTGTGTGTGTTCTCATGCCCATGCAAATCACAAACACATTATCATCTAGTTTAACAATAAGTAAATCACAAATGTTTGTGTTAGCAACCCCGAATTCCGGAAATGTTGGGACGTGTTTTATATTTGGATAAAAGAAAACTAAAAGACTTTCAAATCACACGAGCCAATATTTTATTCACAATAGAACACAGAGAACATAAGAAACGTTTAAACTGGGAAATGTTATCCAGCAAATTTGAGCTCATTTCTAATTTGATGCCGGCTACAGGTCTCAAGCAAGTTGGGATGTTGGGCATGTTTACCATGGTCTCTTCTTTTCAAAACAGTTTGAAGACTTCTGGGCATCGAGGTTATGACTTTCTGGAGTTTTGGTGTTGGAATTTGGTCCCATTCTTGCCTGATATAGGCTTCCAGCTGCTGAAGAGCTCGTGGTGGTCTTTGACGTATTTTTCGTTTAATGATGCGCCAAATGTTCTCTATAGGTGAAAGATCTGGACTCCGGGCAGAATTCGGGTTGTACAAAAATAATTAGTATTAATAACAGTGGCATTAATAATGATAACATTATTGCCTCGATTTACCTCGCATGTGAATAAAAGAACAAAAGGTCTGAAAACCACTTTGCAAATCCCTGACTTTTATAGAGAGTGACACAATTTCAGTTTGAGTAGTTGAATACATCGTGCCAGACATCTGGTCATTGTTGTTAAACGAGGTCTGTTTCAAAGTCTACATGCACAATATGTGACCTGTTTGCATGATTTTTCCCATGACCTCTTTGCATGACCTCTTTACCGTTTCGATTTCTCTAGCATATTGAAAAGGACATCAAATGTGTTGTGCAACACTGTCCGAGCCAAAGAAACCTTCACAGAAAACGTCAAAATAGTGTGTGTACTTTGAAAGCATTAAATAAAATTTGCATTCTGTTAACACGAACTAACGTGACAGGATCTCTATAAATATTTTTAGACATATTTTGAAGTTAGATAACACTGTCTGTTAACAATATTTTGTTGTTGCTATGTACATGTTAATGTATTTTATAAATAAATAAGCAGATACAAACATTGTATGTAGAAAATTTGTCATTTTGCTCCTGAACCTGGAGCATTTTTCTTTGTAAGATGTAAAAAAGAGTCCCATTTAGAAAGAAGAAAGCCACAGGTTATGTAGATAATGATATAGTAGAGAGAAGAGGAGGCAGTCGAATCTGTGTTGTCTCTATTGTCACTGAAAATGACCATTGACCCAGGGTTACAAAATAACTGCCTAGCACCTGGGGGGGGGGTATATATACAAAAATCCTACATCATTTATAATGTATATTCTACAGAAGTGTCAAATTTGTAGCTTCCTCACATGCCGATGTAAATCACCTTACGTCAATGTACTTCCGTCTTTTAATCAGTTTTATTCATCAGTTTGAAAGGTAATCTTTAAACCTAATATTTGATCTTTAATGAAATAAGGTCTGATTTAAAGCTTGTCCAGAAGGACATTATGCATTATTAGTGGATGTAGAAGCGGTGGTGGTGCTATTCAGAATTTATCCTTTAATTATCTGAGGCACAATATTCTATCAACCAATTTTACTGTATTAATAATATCTAAGAAATAAAACACTTTAATTCCACTGAAAATGATTAAAAATACCCCTTGTAATATGTGGGGAATTACACTGATCAGGCATTACATTATGACCACTAAGAGGTGAAGTGAATAATACAGATTATCTCCTAATCATGGCACCTGTTAGTGGGTGGGATATATCAGGCAGCAAGTGAACATTTTGTCCGCAAAGTTGATGTGTTAGAAGTGTGGGGTGTTCCCGGTCTGCAGTGGTCAGTATCTGTCAAAAGTGGTGCAAGGAAGGAACAGTGGCGAACCGGCGACAGGGTCATGGGCATTCAAGGCTCATTGATGCACGTGGGGAGCGAAGGCTGGCCCGTGTGATCCGATCCAACAGACGAGCTACTGTTGATCAAATCGCTGAAGAAGTTAATGCTGGTTCTGATAGAAAGGTGTCAGAATACACAGTGCAGGACGGGTCAGGGCTGTTTTGGCAGCAAGAGAGGGCCTGGTCGGTGTATATTTTACATTATAAAAACCCAGAACTTCTGTTATTTTTCTATTGTTATTCATTGGCTCTTACTCATTTTCAGAGTGTAGAAAGGAGAAAACACATGAGCTCGATTGGATAATCCTGCTTCTTACGATAGACAATAAAATTGTGATTGATTGTTTGACCTCTGTGGGTTTAAAGATAGTGGAATCCCAGTGATCACTTTGTTGACCTTTTATGAACATCATTATAGTATAATTACTACACAAAATATAATTTGACATTTATATAATTAATCAAGTGTACTGTGGTTTCTGAACCACCCATGAATAAGTATTTGGGACTGTCATAAAATATTTCATGGGGGGTTTTAATCCAAAATGCCTTTGTCTGATGCCCAGCGTTAGAATTATTAAGTAAGCGCCTGATCGATTATCCTTTAAGCTAAATGCTATCCTATTGGGTGCCATAAGATAAGTGCCATTTATGCTCAACAGCACTATTATCAATTTGATCAATATTAGTCATATACTGTTTTATTTTAAAAGGGTGCTGCATTTACGGTCGAATAAAAATGCAGCTTCAACATTCCTGCACGTGATGGGAATGCGTTAAAACAATATTCCAGTAAATTTGCCCCAGCTCTTCTGCTTACTCACTATGGATGTCTTTTTCTGCTCTGTATATAAACTGGCTTTTAATAAAAATCCAATATTCTGGCATAGAGTGACCTTAGTATTATTAGTATCTGAGTCTGAATGGCAAATCCAGGCTTATAACACTTTAAGGTCACAATATGTCAGTAAATTATTCTAGGAAAGTTTGCTGAGACAACCTAATACTGCTCAGGGAGCAGCGTCTTGTGAAAGAGGAGGTCATATAAACACTAAACACATTCCTTAAAAGGCCTGGCTCTACAGGGCCGAGAAAGTCACACAGTGGATGTGTTATATGGGAGTGTAACTTAGGGCCAGCTTTCCAACAAGCCAGTACACCTCATAAAAGCAAGGGTGTGTAAGTTTGTGAGTGTGTCTTTAGTGTGTCATGACCTAAACCACTTGATTATGTGCGAACGGCAGTCTTAATATGAAATCTGACCACGCTACATTCCAAATGAAAGGAAAATGCACATACATTATTACTCATATTTCTAAGTGCAAAGATTATGTGTATAAATATGAATTGAATATATACAAAAACAAATGAATATGTATTTCCTTAATGTATTTCCCTTATATATTCACATACTGTACCATAGTATGTATTACAACCCTAGAAATAAGAATAGTTACACTATACACTCAGTGTGGGGTTAACATGGGCAAGCTGGTTTTATGTTTCACCCAGTTTGGTGTTTCTGTCAAACCTGCTTAAAAAAAAAAAAAAAAACAGTGCCAAACAGCACAGTTGAGGCATGCTGATGGCGTGTGTGTGTGTGTCTTTTTATCTCCTCCTCTTCATCACTCTAGTCAATTCTATGTCTGTTTAACTAAGGGAATGAAAATCAAATACTGTAATCATACCTCCTCCTCCTCTTACTACTTAGGCTGACCATTCTGTGTCCAATTTTGCATTGACCGGCTTTATTATTTTTGTCTAGATAAATTGAATTGAATGTTTGCAAAAAAAATTACAGTCATTTTCTAAACAAAAAGCATTCGTTATTTCTCTATCAAACACACGTGTCAGGCTTTAACGAGCTCCACAAACCCGAGCGTCCTTTCAGATTGGTTGGCTGTATCCCCGGGGGAAATTCCCAAGGTGGCATAGTCTCCTCTACATTTTAGCCATAGATTCAGGGCTTACAAATACTTCACCTTTGGATTGATTTCACCCTAGATCAAAACCCACATTTCCGGGCAGATATTTAAATACCTTACAGATGCATCCATCATTTGTGGCTCTTTTTTTTTTGAGTCACTTTGTTGCTTGAGCCTGCCAAGGTCGAAAATATCATAAAACTTATGAAAATTTCCCAGAGGATTTGAATGTTTCACCTACACTTAACGTTATCTTCTACAACTGCAACTTACACCAGAAAACATCCTGGCAGGAAATGTCGCTGTTTGTTAGTGGAACACTACCTGAATATTTATGTTTAGCATTAAACAGCTTCATCCACAATGACTTACAGATATATAAGTTAGGGCTGGTCTTTGCAGGTAAGAATCAAGCTTTGAATCCGATGCTGGTCGCTACAGGAAGCTAGTGCAAACTGCATTAATGTGATATGGGAGAAATTGGTTAGAAACATTCATGACTACAAGATGGTTTAGTATGTTAAGATGAACATAGTTCATAAATATAAAGCAAAAAAAAAAAGATTAAATATCCCAGGTTCCCACAGCTTGTTTTTGTTTGTATGGAAGGAAGGAGAACAGGTTTCCAAGGGACTTTTGTGTTGTCATGGCAAGACAATATCATACTTTAAACTATTATTACATATACATATGTGATTAAGAGAGAGAAAGAGAGAGACAGTGATAGCTTGCCAAATTCACCTGCCTCTCCTTGCTCAGGTATTTACTTTTCCCATAATTTAACAAAAGCCTAAACTAGGGCTCATGAATTGCCAGGAAGTCCGCCTACACTACCAGCCCTGCCCTTAGAAAGGTTCATGTTGGTAATGCATAATTTCTGTTCAGAAACGTACCACATATAAGAATGTTTCACTTCTTCAGCGTTGGTGGAACCCTTAAAGGTTCTATGTATATATAGATTATTGCAAGTAGTAAAACTTTAGAAATCTTAAAAGTTTTGAAGAGTCCATAGTGAAGTTATCTAAAAGCTCTTTCCTTTTTTTTTTGACTGCTTCGTTCCACTTCCTTTCACTGTATTATAAGCGTATCAAAAAACAGTATTATTTCTAGTATTTAATGTTACAGATCCTATTAAAGTTAAGTTGGGATTAAGATTGTAAGATCAGATCTAGATTTTTTATCATGTGTTATCTGCATCTGATCGGACATTGTAGTCTTCATTTTCAATTATTTCCCAGAGGTAAAAAAAAAAAAAAAAAAGTCTCCACATTCAGGGACACAGGAGTACATGTATTTATGGATAAAAAGAATAACAAGAATATAGAACAATTTTGACATTTTTGCTATATGATTCTGCTTTATTTGGAAACACAAGTAAATGCATTGCATTTTAAAGTCTGCGGAGCCCCAAAAATGAAAAGGATTAAAAATGTTTTTTATTTCCTACTCTACTGAAAGACAGCAACACACTGGTGGTCTATAAACAACTAAATAATATAATAAAATGAAATAAATTTAATTAAAATGAAATAATATTGTTTCATATCATCCTACTAATTAATAGGCTATTCAGATGCCCTGGTCCATTCCATTCTTTTGTAATAACAATAATAATAATAATAATAATAATAATAATAATAATAATAATAATAATAATAATAATAATATATTTTATTTTATATCTGTGTTATCTTTAATCTAATAATTATTTTTTATAATTTTTTTAAAAGCTATAAAATGATAGATTATTCGTTTTCATTATGCTTACACAATAAACTAAAGCTGGAGTCCTCCAATAACTTTCATAATAAGTCATCTCTATAATATCTTGTTTGGAATTAGTCAGGTTTTAACCTGATTTAGTATTATGCTGAGCTAACAGACTATAGCAAGCAAAATTATGGAAACACATTAGTGATGGTGCCTAACATCTCAAGGGCCTCTGGTTAAATGCGATCTCAGGTTACACCATGTGCAAAGGTTTGCATTTTCTTCACATGTCCACATGGGCTTCACCCCCCAGTTCTGACGCCTGTCTCTTGACAGACAGTCCACACATACATCATAATTAGGGGCGTGTGCAAGGACGCCAGGGAGGCGGTGAGACTCACTACATGCTAACAATCCACTATAATTAAAGGGTAGCCAGTCAGTCTATGTTTGTGTGTGTGTGTGTGTGTAGAAAGCAGCAGATCCATTGATGAGTGATTCACATTCCTTTTCAGCTGATAAAGTAGTAGAACATGAGCATGAGCAATTAGTTACGTGAGTCAAGCTGTAGTGAAAAAGGTCAACATACATTTATCACATAAAATGAACTTAGCAGTGAGAAAAATTATTAGTCCTGATAACCTTTCAGGTGTTGCTGTGACTCCCATTGTTGCTGCTCATTATCCTGTATCATTATCCTGGAAGCACAAGCAGCTATAGAGTAAACTGGAGGGGTACTCATGCACTCATTCTACAATTCAACAAGCTCATCGGATCTTTCAAATATTTATATTAAAGTGTGATTTTACAAAAATTGCTTATGCATCCTATTTGAAAATGTACTACATCCGTGGCTAGTGAATGATAGTTTCCGCCTCATGTATATAACATGTAATCAGTTTAAAAGAGAAAACATTAAAAACAAATACAATCTTGGATTATAAGGTGCAACAGAAAAGTGATTAGTCATTGCTAGAGAAATGGCTGGTATGTATATTTTTTAGTAAACCATATACACTATAGGGGCAGCATTAGGCTTAGTGGTTAGCACTGTTGCCTCACAGCAAGAATGTCCTGGGTTCGAATCCCGGGGTCGAACAGGCTGGGGCCTTTCTGTGTGGCGTTTGCATGTTCTCCCCGTGCCTGCGTGGGTTTACTCCGGGTACTCCGGTTTCCTCCCACAGTCCAAAGGCATGTACATTAGGTTGATTAGTAATTCTAAATTGCCCATAGGAGTGAGTGTGTGTGGTTGTTCATCTATGTGTGGCCCTGTGATGGACTGGTGACCTGTCCAGGGTGTACCCCTGCCTTTTGCCCTATGTGTGCTGGGATAGGCTCCAGCAGACCCCCGTGACCCTAGGAGTCCTAGGAATAAGCGGGTATAGACAATGAATGAATATACACTATATTGACAAAAGTTTTTGGACATCTGCCTTTATTTGCATGTGAATTTAATATGGAGTTGGCCTGCCCTTTGCAGCTGTAACAGGTTCGACTCTTCTGGGAAGGCTTTCCAAAAGGTTTAGGAGTGTGTTTATGGGAGTTTTTGACCATTCCTCTAGAAGTACATTTGTGAGGTCAGACACTGATGCTGGACGAGAAGGCCTGGCTCGCAGTCTCCATTCTAATTCATCCCAAAGGTGTTCTGTCAGGTTGAGGTCAGGACTCACGTGCAGGCTGGTCAAGTTCCTCCACACCAAACTCGCTCATCCATGTTTTTATTGACCTTGCTTTGTGCACTGGTGAGCAGTCATGTCGGAACATCCCCAAACTGTTCCTACAAAGTTGGGAGCATAAAATTATGCTGAAGCATTAAGAGTTCCTTTCACTGGAACTAAGGGGCTGAGCCCAACCCCTGAAAAACAACACCTAAATTCAATGATTTGAAAGGCTGTCCCAAAACTTTTGGCAATGTAGTGTACTTTAGGAAACCATTTTCTTCACATGGAGGGACATGGTGGATTTGTGGTTAGAATGTCGGCCTCACACCTCTGGGGTTTGAGGTTCGATTTCTGCCTTTGTCCTGAGTGCGCATTTCCCCATTCTTCAGTGGTTTCCTTGGATACCCTGGTTACCTCCACTAGTCCAGAGACAAATGTGGTAGGCTGATTGGCATCTGTGAATTGTATTTAGTGTGTGTGTGCCCTTTAATGGTTCTCCCACACTGCCTTAAGTTCTCCCACACCACCCCACTGCTGCATTCCTCCACTGGCTTTCTGTAGCTGCCTACATCAGATTCAAAACACTGATATTTGCCTACAAAGCCAAGAATGGACCAGCACCATCTTACCTCAGAGCTCTTATTACTCCTCACACTGCATCACACTCCCTCAGATCTAGTAGCACTGCTCGACTGGTCCCACAATCTCTCTGGGATCGATATATATCTAGACTCTTTTCTGTTCTCTCACCGAGGTGGTGGAATAAACTTCCCTTAGATGTCCACACAGCTGAGACACTGACTTCCTGAAACACTTAAACTAGCTCTTATTTTCCCTGTTTGTTTTTATTTATTGTTGAATGTATGTTGATTAAAAAAAAATCCTCCCAACACAGTTTAAGGCTGATGGTATCCTAAGGATAAGAACGTCTGCCAAATGCCAGAAATGTAAATGTAAACGTAATGGACAAGCACCTTGTCCAGGGTGTCTGCTGCCTTGTGCCCCAAGCCCACTGGTATAGATGCCAGGCTCCCTGTGACTGTAATAAGCAGTTTACAAAATGGATAGATGGATTTTTTTTTCATCAGGTTGTTGACATCAGACAAAAGATTAATCTCTGGCACTACTAAATAATAATAATAAAATATTTAGCATGGAACAAGAAAAGAAGTGCCTACTGGTGTACTTGAATATAAAGGAATTGTGAAGGATGGTAGCCTGTGATGTGATTTCTGACAGTTTCTGACAACAGTAGAATAAATACAATAACATGAAAGGTGGGTAGGGGTACTGCTGTAATATCCTACCACATCAAATCCTCTCACTGTCCTCAAGACCAAGTACATGCAGTGCAGCACATATTCTTTTGTAGTGTTAGAAGTAAGCAGCTGTTGTTTGGGCCGGTGGAAGCTCAAGTGTTTAAGGCTCTGGGTTGTTGCTCAGGACGATACTGTGGTGGTGGGCCTGATTTCCAACAATGATGAGACGGGCTACCTAGAGGAGATTGAAAACCTGGAGACATGGTGCCAGGACAACAATCTCCTCATAAACGTCAGCAAGACTAAGGAGCTGATAGTGGACTTCAATACAAAGCAGGAGAGGAATTACCAGCCCCACACTATCAATGGGACCCCAGTGGAGAGATTAGACAGTTTCTGGTACCTAGGTGTTTACATCACACAGGACCTGTCATGGTCCAGTCACGTTAACACCCTGGTGAAGAAGCAGCTTCATTACCATCTCAGATGCCTAAAGGATTTTAAACTGCCCTCAAAGGTACTAAAGACACCTGCACCATTGAGAGCATCCTGACGGAAAGCATCACAGCCTGGTTTGGAAACAGCACCAAGCAGGACAGGCAAGCTCTCCAGTGGGTGGTGCGATCAGCCAAGCGTACCGTCTGCACAGAGCTCCCTGACCGGGAGACTATATACATCAAGCGGTGCTGGACCAAGGCCAGGAAGATAATGAAGTACCTCAGCTATCCCAACAATGGACTCTTCTCTCTGTTGCGGTCAGGGAAACGTTTCCGCTCCTCGAAGGCAAACACAGAGAGAATGAGGAGGAGCTTTTTATGTCTATTCACTTTAAATTTATTCTATTCTTCTTTCTCTTACAACCAAGACAGTCGTAAAAAAGCATTTCACTGCATGTCGTACTGTGTATGATTTTGTATGTGATAAATAAAATTTGAATTTGAATTTGAGAAGATGAGTGTTCAAGCCACAGCACCGCCCATCTGCCACCGATGGGCCCTTGATCAAGGCCCTCAACCACCCCTTCTCCAGGGCTGCTGCATCATGGCTGACCCTATGCTCTGACACCAACCCTCAAAGGATGGGATATGCAAAGAAAGAATTCCACTGTGCAGTAAAGTATACAGTATGTAACAAATAAAGGCTACTTACTTTATTACTTCCTTGTGTTTTTATTCATTTTTCAGTAGTAGTATCACAAATGTGCAGGCTTGGAAAATTAATTCAAATCAATTACATCAGGCAAGAGATCTAAGATACCAAGATCCAAAGCCAAACTGTATGATGTGTTGATGGTCTAATCCATACTGAGCAAGAGGGAATTGAGATGCAGCTATACAGAACGGTGACTTTGGAGTGGCTGGCTGCTTTATGTCCCAGGAAGCCCTTTTTGATTGCAAACATACCTTATATTCTCTCTCTCTCTCTCCCTCTCTTTTTCTCTCTCTCCATCAATCCATATTTCTAAGTTGCTCATGCTACTTCCGATCTCCCATTGTTCCCACTTCTGCTCTTCTGACCTGATCCACCCTGATGTTCTACTTCTGGAGTCTTACTGCTTGGAGGTACTCACTGCTTCTGAGGATGGCCCAGCATGGATTACCTGGAGATAATTAGTACCGCTGTGGATAGAAGCACTTGAAGACCATGCCGGTGGCTTTGAACTGCTGTTGCTGAGGTCAGTTTTGTTCTCAGGTCTCCATCATTGAATATTTGATGGATTTATGTGAACTCTATAATGAATTCAGAAATTCTGCTGAAGCTCATACTTGTATATTGCTCAGAGGTCTCTGTTTACACAATTCCACAGTAAGACATTATTTAATCACACTCTCCAGTGTCACCCAGATGTTTTGAATCTGGTTCCTCTTCTTCCTCATATCATCTCATGACGTTTTGGGTAGTGCTGCACATAGCACATTTGCACAGCACATGACTACAAGCACCTGAATCTCTTGTCTAATTAGCACAGGATTTTAACATATTGCCTAGCCTCACTGTTTCTTGTTCAGAGTCTTTGACACTTTCTTTATTTTCACCGTACAAACCATATTCCTACAATTGCATGTGCCTCTATTACAAATTCCTGACAGGTTTTATAGGTCTGATAAACAAAAATCTCTTCTCTGCTTGAGCATGCCAGGATTTTCTATAAAGGCAGTATAATCAATTTTGTAATTAATCTGTCTTGTAAGTGGTAATGAATTATTTTGTTAGACATGTCACCGACTCTATCAATCAAATGTTGTTTACAATTAATTCTATTAATTAAGGTTAGACCAGAAGGTTCATAATGATCCTTTCGGTATTCAAAGCTTGTTTGTTTCCTCTCAAATTGGTGTGTGGAAACCAAAGATATATAATTTAGTCCAAGAAACTGAATCATAACTTCAAAGAGAGGAAATATTGCAAGATCTGTCTATATCACATCATAAAAACATCTACTTAGAGAGTGAGACTTTCAAGCAGAGATAAATGTGGAAGGAAGTGGAGAGGGATGGTTGCAGGCTGATTCAAAAGCTGCATTACTCATTTTTATTCAATACAATATATGCCTCTTATGTTTGCTTATGACCTCAATAAAAATGCAGAAAGGGATTGTGGCCTGTGGTGAAGTAGTGCTAAGATGCCTGAGTCTAGCCTTTGCTTTCAAAACTCTGTAATCACTCAGCACTTAAATCGTCCTGGTTTTGATGATTCGCTCTATCCACAGCCACATTTCAGCTGACTTGTAATCTCACTTATGGTCCTACTCAAAACCATACAATTTCTGTCCTTATGTGTTCTGTCCAAATCTGACCCTACAAAATGGTTGAAAAATTGAGTGAGCCTGAACAAGTTCTGTGTAACCCCTTAAACCGAAAATTAATACAGATTTGCCAACAAATTGGATTGGATAATGCATTCAGCCCATGTACAAATAAGGCTCATGGGATGCTTTTCACGCTATCTTCTTAACTTGTCTTGTTAAAACAAGTCTAAACATACAAATAATAGGAGCTGGCACTAAAAGCACATAATTACATTGTATGAGAAAATTTTCACATGCTAGTCTCAGCTTTGATTACACAATTCAGATCAACAGTCTTTTTGAATACCTGCTGAAATTTTTTTAGCATTTTGTCATCTGACGTAAACCTGTTCGATATCTTACATACAGTAATGTAGAAGAGTGATTAAACACGTCTCCTGGGTGTGTATTTACTGCCCGAATTTTAATCTTATAGGTTTCCTTTGCTCATAAGACTAGTACATATTAAAAAAGTCTGGTTCTGTACCCTATCAAAAAGCTTGTAGTATTATTTTACTCTACAGTGTGGCCTAGAGTGTTTTTAACAGTGATTGAGAAAATAGTCTATTCTTGGTAATCTTATAAAAAAAAAGGGAGTTGTTATCTAGCTTAGAAACCTCAGCTCTGTAAAATTTATTATTATTTTTTGTTTTTGTAATATCATTGGTTTCTGATTTTACTCCCCAAAAGAGAGCGTCCCTTGTGAGAACACCGCTTAGCACCATAACAGGATTTGGGTTTTCAGCCCCCGTTGTACCATTTGCAGCTTTGAGTCCCAGAGGATGCAACTGGCCTCATTCTTCTTAGGAGGGATAGACAACTAGGTTCCTCTTTCACCATAGTTAGGGTGTGTGTTACACACTTATGCACAAAATGTGAACTTTTATTTTTTAAGTTAAGAAACTTCAGCATCCTCATTAAACATAAGAGTATCCTGGTAGTATACCTTTTACTGTCAAAAGAAACAAAAAGAAAATCAGAATGCTTTTAAATATTATAGATTTATGTTTAAATGTTTATAGAGAGTGGTTATGACTCTCCTCGGGCTTGTGAGTTATTTTCGAAACAAATGCAGCTTCTGTACATTGAAAACCATCACCTTTTTATTCTATATTTTTGTTCTTTTGTTTTATCTGTAGCTTGTTCACATTTTTTTCTTCTGAGATTTGAAGAACTAAATGAAATTAAAAGTAAATTTTTGACAACGATAGAGGAGCGTATTCTGAAAATAATCACTTTGCTTCACTATATATTTTCTGTATTGTAAAGTAAACCACCACAGAATCTATGTATACATCTCCTAGACGGTATGTCCGCAAATGAATTCGACTTAACACCCAGGTTGATTTAATAACTTTACATTTTATCTTTAGATTAAAGAAAAAAAAAAAAGTTAAAAGGCAGTTAAATCGAAAACTCTTGGAAATAATTGCGTTAGATTAGGTCTTTCTAATGGTGTGTCTAGACATACCGTATTATGTTTCAGCCCTTCATGATAATTATGTGACCTTCATGACCTGAGTGAGGGGAAATGTTTTCCTCTCAGGGAAAAAAAGAAAAGGAGTCATTAACCCAGAGCTGACTCCTCAAAGCATGCCCACTATGGAAGGGTAGAGAAATAGATAACTTTAGATGATTATACATAGATTTTCTTAAGGATTTTTGGTATACATGGCGTAAGAAATCTTTCCTTAGTCATGAATCTTCAACAGAGAAAGTGGAAATGTAGCGCACTACCATAATGACATGGGATGAAGAGGAGAGGAAGCAAGAGGAACATTGGTCTGATTCAGGATGACTCATTTCCCTGTCTGCCCGTGAAGATTAAAAACAAATTGTGCTGATTTCATCAAAATAAAACATACATGAGTCCTGGTTGGCACATGGTGTTTCCACTTTAGACATGTGGAATATATGAACCATTAAACTGTCTCCCAGTGCCTGCCAAACATTTATGTTCATGCTTATTCTGGAAATAAAGTTACATATTTAAGCAAGCATATGGGTTTAAACAATGCTGCTATTATCAGTACTTGGAGGACCAGAGGGAGTGAGTTATACAAATATAGTCCATGACCTAAAAATATAGTTAAGCTCCATTGTACATAAGTCACTGTAGAAAAATGCCTTATGTGGCTAGGTATGGATTTCTGCTGTGCTGTGAGTTTAATATTCCACATATGGAGACGCTTCCTATACGGACTCTCTGGATGTCTTTAAGATGACATGAAGGAAGAGAAAATGTGAGCGCTCGTAGTCGGTATCTTATCAGGGAACTTTTTGACACCTCTTCTTTCAGTTATTTCGTACGTCTCTTTCTAAGCCAAGTCTATGTTGATTTTTTTATCCGTCTCCACTCACTCTTTTTTCTCACATTTTTCTTTAAACCTTGTAAAGGATCATTGGGATGAATTTAGTCATCTGGCATTTGCTCTTTGCACCATCCAGAACAGATCTACAGCCAGTCGGTAAAAAGCTACCCGGAACATTAATAGCAAAAACCTTGTGGTTTTTGAGAAAAATGTCTATGGAAATTTCCCACTCATTTCACACAATGTTTTTTCTTTGTTATAGTTTTTTTTTTTATTTGTTTCCTGACCCTATGTTCAGGATATCTGGTGGAGGAAAAATAGAAATTAGAGATCCACTAAATCAGTATCAAGATATCTTTTTTTAACCATAATGCTGAGTACAGATCTGCCAAAGAATAAGATTTTGTTCTAGCTCAGCTCCTCAGAGACAGATCTAAGGTTATGCTCACTCATAGTGTGACAGCTCAATGAGGCAAGAAGTGAAAAGTCTCTGTAAAGCTCTACAGAAAGAGGAAAGAAGAGGTAACAGAAACAGAGTGTTGGTTTTGGCCATTTTCTTTGGCCATTCCTCAGTGTCCTGGATGTGAAAATATCTTAGCCATATGTCTCTTTTGTCACTTGTCTAACCTTTGTTCCTTTATACATTTCTTCTACTGTCATGTTTTCCATTCACTGAACATAATATCCAAATCCAGTTAGGTTCATGCTGTGAGTACTTCCTGCTGGATGAATATGTATTGTAAAGGTATGTATCTGTTTAGAAATGTGAAGAAACATTGGACGGCCAAGGCTCATTGATGCATGTGGGGACCGAAGGCGTATGATCCGATCCAACAGATGAGCTACAGTTGCTCAAATTGCTAAAGAAGTTAATGCTGGTTGTGACAGAAAGGTGTCAGAATACACAGTGCATCAGAGTTTGTTGCCTATGGACTTGCATAGCCGCAGACCAGTTATGGTGCCCATGCTGACCCCTGTGCACTGCCGAAAGCGCCAACAATGGGCACATGAGCATCAGAACTGGACCACCGAGCACTGGAAGAAGGTGGTCTGGTCTAATTAATCATGTTATCATTTACATCACGTGGATGGCCGGGTGCGTGTGCGTCGCTTACCTGGGGAACACATGGCACTATGCACTATGGGAAGAAGGCAAACTGGCAGAGGCAGTGTCATGCTTTGGGAATTTGTTCTGCTGGGAAGCCTTGGGTCCTGCCATCCATGTGGATGTTACTTTGACACGTACCACCTACCTAAGTGTTGCTGCAGACCATCTACACCCTTTCATGGAAACGGTATTCCCTGATGGCTGTGGCCTTTTTAGGCAGGGAGCAAAAATGGTTCAGGAATGGTTTGATGAGCACAACAACAAGTTTGAGGTGTTGATTTGGCCTCCAAATTCCCCACATCTCAATTCAATTGAGCATCTGTGAGATGTGCTGGACAAACAAGTCCCTAATATCTTGGTGCCAGATACCACAGCACACCTTCAGGGATCTAGTGGAGTCCATGCCTTGACATTACAGTTTACTTTCACTGAAACTAAGAGACCCAACCATGTTACAGCATGACAATGCCCCTACGCACAAAACAAGATTAATGCATACATAGTTTGCCAAGGTTGGAGTCAAGAGTCAAGGTTCTGATTCTTTGCCTAATCCATTTAAAATCCTTGCTTGCCTTCTTGACTACTCTCAGGCTCCCACTGGAGCCAGAAGAACACTGGAGAAAAGGTTTTTATTGTGTAAATAAAGGACATTTCCAAATAACGTGCAACCGCAGATATATAACCAAGAGTGCCTAACAGGTGAGCCCCTCTGCTACTAGCACTGCTATTCACATGATTGCAAGTAAGAGTATGACACTGCCTGGGGCTCTCCTGGGGGTCTGAAACTCATTTTGCTCCTGCCATCCAAATTCCAGAACAGTCTACTCATTATCTCATGATCACTTAGAGCAAAGTTGAGCCTATAATCTGAGGTGAGAACTGCTTTCACCATTGTCTATCTCTCCCCTGTCTCTGAGGTTTAAAGTCCCCTGTCCCTGAGGTTTAAAGTACCAGGACCATACTGGAGCCCTACAGAGACTGTATTCAGCAAAATATGAATTTCCCAACCTATCTGCATACTGACCTTGAGATTGTGCCATTGATCTAGTAAGTACAGATCCTCTTAGAGGCCATATCTACCTCTTATCTCTTCCAGAGACTAAACTAAAACTATGGAGAAATATATCTCTAAGGCTCAATATTACAACCATCTTTCCAAGAGGCAAGAGGCTCTCACATTGAATACATTACCATATGTTTAAACCCTGTCACTGTTAAATAATGGTATCCATTACCCTTGGTACCATCACACAGATAAGAGGGTCAAAAGTATACACTAAACTAGACCTCCCAACTAATATGTTTCATGGAGAGACAAATAGAAAACAGATTTAATAATAACCTTAAGTCATTGTTTATATCTGGTGATGCCTTACGGATTTGATAATGTGCCATTGTGTTCCGAAGTTACTGGAGTTCCTGGAACAACATACTGAACTGCTCCTTAAGTGGAAACATTCACCAGGTAGAAAGGCAGAAACCCTAGTGGAGGTTGTCACCTTCTGGCCACCAAAGAGCTTTAATGATTCCTGGGGTTTACAAACATCTACAAACAATTCAGGGTTCAGATTGGTTGCTGCCCCACTGACCTCACTACTAAATGGTCAGAGGTGGACTATGGAAGCATTACAAGCTTTTGAAAGTTCCAAGAGATTCATAGAGGCCTTGTACTGTTACCCTGATCCTGATATACTGTTTTTGGTAGAAGAAGATGCTTCAGAAAGCAGAGTGGGGGTGATCCTATCACAACACCCAGGTACCCAGGCACTGTGTATTCTGACACCTTTCTATCAGAACCAGCATTAACCTTTTCAGCAATTTGAGCAACAGTAGCTCGTCTGTTGGATCGGATCACATGGGCCAGCCTTCGCTCCTCACGTCCATCAATGAGCCTTGACCGTCCATGACCCTGTCGCCGGTTCACCACTCCTCATTCCTTGGACCACTTTTGATAGATACTGACCACTGCAGACCGGGAACACCCCACAAGAGCTGCAGTTTTGGAGATGCTCTGATCCAGTCATCTAGCCATCACAATATGGCTCTTGTCAAACTCGCTCAAATCCTTACGCTTGTCCTTTTTTCCTGCTTCTAACACATCAACTTTGAGGGCAAAATGTTCACTTGCTGCCCAATATATCCCACCCACTAACAGGTGCCATGATGAGGAGATCATCAGTGTTATTCACTTCACCTCTCAGTGGTCATAATGTTATGCCTGATATATATATACATGAATTTACCTTCCAGACCAGCCTGACCCATCCTATTGCTTATTTTTTCTCTCCTTTAGTCATCTTGTTGTGCCTGTTGCACTTCTCAGAAAAAAGAAAAAAAAAGTGAATAATTTAGATACACCACAAAGCTATTAAACTCCAGTACAACACATTTGTGTCTTCAAAATATTATAGATTAAAACAGCATTAACTTTGGAAACCAGCAGTGAAAGGCAAAAATGTGTTCCTGAATACAGCAGTTCTGCCTTGTCCTTTCCTTTATCAACCCCCTGCACCAGTAATTACTTCAATTATATAACGCTAGTGTTTTACTCCTCTGCTTAATCTTAATAGAATTTGTAGGTTGGAGTCTTTTGTTTTGTACACTTATCTAATTCCATTCCCTCTGGCCAGTGTGTGTGTGTGTGTGGATGTGACTGGTTTGTTTAAAAGCATCTTTTGTTATTGAAGGAGATGCTAATCAGCCTATTATCAGAAGACATTAAAGGGGAAATGTGCAGGCCTGGTTATGAGTGTTTAAACATGACTTAAAGAAACACAATACAGAGGAGACACAGACAGATTGCTAAAGAGGGTCTGAGAATGAAGCAAGAGATGCATATAGAGGAAGTGAGAAGGAGAAGAGAAGAAGAAATGCTAGGTTTTAAAAAAAAGAAAAAAAAATCCAGCTTGGTCTGACCAGCTACCAGCTGCCAAAACAGTCTGAGCTTGGCAAAGATGATCTACCATCTTGACCAGTTAAGCCTGTGTTTTGGCAGCTGGTAACCGGTAAGACCAAGGTAGATTTTTTTTAGCAGAAAGGTAAATACAAATGGAGGCGTAATAGTAGACTGCCCAAATCCCAGTTATTTACGCCTTTATTTGTTCATTCTTTAAATACTATACTGTAACTGGACCTGTGTACAATGTTCTGTGAACCTGTGACCAGTGTAGCCTCAGATTCCTTTTCTTGGCTGCTATTAGAGTCCATTTGCCTTAAGTTGCGGTATGTGAATTCTGAGATGTTTTTCTGCGTCACTGTAGTTCCTGTCATCTTAATCCTCCCTGGCCAATTTCCTCTGACCTTCCTCATCAACAAAGCATTTTCAAGGGCAGAATTGCAGACAGACATAATTACCCATCATAACAAAAGTGACACTTTCCTGGGTTTGGTCTAGCATGAGGAGATGGAAAGCAGGCTTGGGACAACTCAAATGGGTTTTTATCTCACTCACACACACACACACACACACACACACAGAGCTCTATTTTACTCATCTCTCTCTCTTGCCTGTTGGGTGGGTACCTGAAGGCACAAAGAGACACACAAATAAACTTGGGCTAATAAGACACAAGAGAGAATCATCATACATCACCTGCCCAGTTCGACCTGCCTCCATCCACAGCCTACCATATCCCTGTTGCCACATATGCCCACTGCTCGACTAAGGCCAGGGAGCTGTCTGGCCTGCAACTGACTCTCCCCGCCAGCAGGAGAGGTAATCTGCCACCACCATCTGCCTCTGGACCACCTCAAATCTGAATGGCTGAAGTGCCAGATACCAGTCACACATTGGAATCCTTCATGCAGTGGAGCCTTTGGAGAAGGGCGTGATCAGAATACAGGGTAAAGGGGACCCCAGCAGGTAGTTTAGGAGGGTGAGGACCACCCACTTGAAACTACAGAGAAAAGGGAGAGAAAAATCAGGTGAATGCAACAGCAGGCCCCACACAAACCTTTTACCTGGCAGAAAGCCCACTCGCTCCATCCACTGGACCAGATCTTGTGTTCCCTTTTCAGTGAGGTTAGTCAGCAGGGTGGTGAAGTCCTAAAAATTAGGTACCAACCTCCAATAGTAGCCAGCTGGCCCCAGGAACTGGCACACACCCAATTTCTTCTGTTTTATCAATTTGGGGACGCCCATGGCCTATGTGGACACCCAGATACTGTACTTCTACCTGCCCAATTACACACTATTTTGGGTTTGCTTTGAGTTCCACCTGTCTCAAGGATCTCAGGACAGCCCCCATATGTTGGACATGCTGCTGCTTTTCATTACTGTAAATGATTATGTTGTTTAAGCAGCAGAATATGCATTGTGCAGGCAGAGGAGTGACAAAATGACATGGAAAAGGTCATTTTTCAAATGTTGGAAAATGTCATTTACTGTATTTTTAGAGATGTTGGAGTCAAAGGAACATGCCAATACCCCTTGGTTAAGTCCAGCGCTGACTGAAAGTGAGCCACACCTAACCAATCAAGCAGTTTATCAGTATAATTTGCGTCAAATTTAGACACACAAAATCGGATCAACTTGGTCTTGGGTACCAAGACCACAGGCTTCCCCAATGACTTTGGGACTCCTTGATGCAGAACATAGCCTTAAGTTCATCCCGAACCACATATTTTTTGTGATTGGGTAGCTAGTAGTGTCTCAAAGTGGTATTAATCCTGCAAACTGTCAACCTGTGTTCTCATGGACAGTGAGAGGTGGTCTCTACATCAGACTGGGGTGAATTAGGCTGCACTTTACCTACCGTTCCAGTACCTCCCTTGCAGGAATCAGAATTTCCCAAGCCCCAGAAACCAACTATCTCCAAGGTTTCAGGAGATTTGGTATATTTGTAGTGCATCACCTCTATCTGTTCACCTGACCTTAAAGATGACTTCTCCTACTCAGTCGCCATGTGATCTTTGTTATTTTTTAATTTACATTCCTGGGCATTCCTAACCCTAACCCAAAGCAAATCTCGGGATCTCAACCTGGAAGATGTAAAAGTGCCTATGCAATACTGCATGCTGAGATGTTGTGCAGACGCACTTTTCCAAGGTGTTGTGTTGCATAATCCTGCAGAAATAACACAAGATCATATCCTCATGTGCACCTTTCTAATGACCTGGCGTGGTCAATGTCACTAAATGCCCAGCCAAGGGATTACGAAATCCCCTGCAACACTCTGTGTTGAGTTTAAGGCAATTTGGATGATGGCAAAATGGATGGATGAATGGATGGATGGATGAATAAATGAACAAATGAATGAATGCTATACACAGGAGTTAAGTCTCCTGAAGCACAGTTAAATTAATTAATGAAAAAGGGGGGAGTAATGTCATCACTGAATAAATCTTTTCAAACCCATAGCAAAAATGTATGTATACTGACTGCAGCATATCTGTGAATCAGACAAATCAATATAATTTATGCATTTGTCTTAATAGACCAGCAGAAGGCAAAAACTCGGGAGTAGGCTGTGTTGCCATGATAGATGTAGTGATTCTAAAGCCATGCCTAAAGCTTATTCAGTTAAATCTAACAAATATTTTCCTCTGTCTGAAATGTACCTTGATAGATTCAGTTGGTGACATGTCAGAAGGGAAATGTTACTCCTTGTACAGGTATAATGGATTTCGGGTGCACAGTGCATAAAAAGCCTCACTGTACAATGCATCAACTGTAAAACCTAAAAATGATTCCCTTGGCATTCTAGATTGGATCTTGAACCATCTGCACCATCGCTGGGCTGCGGCTTCCCAGATTTTTGTTCAAAGGCATCTCCTTAAAACCAGTATCCCCTGAGACTTAAACCATAATCAGCTCCATTCATCCCCATTTAACTCCATTCATCTGCACCCAGCCACATTTGTCAGTTGCACTTGGCGGTTTCACAGACATTCTTCCTGTCATGCCTGGACTAATCACAGCAATAAACTGGAATTATCACTTCATGTAAGAATTAATGTCCCACTTAGGTATGAAATATGAGTATGGTTCGTATGGAATATAAAGAGAGAAAATGCTAAATAAACAGACAAAGAATGATCAGAAAGAATAGGCCTTTATATGCATTTAATTAACTGAGAAAAAAGTAAAAATGTGTCCATTTAGGGAAATAGAGCTCAGGCCTTGGTGTACATGTTTGCTTGTTGTTGTTTATTGAGAACTAAATAGAAAGATTTTATATTTCATTGATTAATATTAAACTGTAGTACAGTCATAATACTGATTAGTTTCCTAAGCTGATATGAGAAATCAAAAATGTAGTGCATACCTCTAGATCTAACAAGCTGTATTTCCGAAGATCTAACAATATACTGTAAAAAGACATTAATAGGCTTCATGAAAAGCCACTGTAGCATCTCCATTTGTAAGAGACAAATTGAAGCCATATAAGCAAAAGGTTGAATCCCAAACGGGCAAAGGTGGTGCATATGCTGTGAAAATATATCGTCTTATTCCCTATATAGTGCACTTAATAAGCTCTTGGACTAATCTGGTGTCACATTTCTTCCCCTGATGTAGTTTACTATGCTTCTGCCATGGAGATAGCTTTACAATTACTTGAAAATGTATGGATCTTGAAGTATAAATTAAAAAAAGGTCACTTTGCATTACAAGAGAACACAAATTGCTAAAGCCTTATAGATTTCCCTGATTATTTTTGTATAAGACATTTCCAAAAAGCCAATATCACATCTTTGTTTTTCTTTTTGAAGGTTATATCACAGATATGCAAATCAATCAGCACTATACTATTGGTTTGAAGATGTCCATTCAGTGTCTTTTCCCATGCAGAAAATCTTCAGAATGAGAACGCTTTCCACTAAAATATGGATGAGCATTGATAGCCTTCCATCTGTTTAATCAGTGATTGTCTGTCCATGTCTAGAGAAAAGACAGATGCTGCAACAGCCATTAAACATGCTCTCATTCACCGAAAGCGTGAGTGAATTTTTCAGTTGGCTGGTCCAGTGCAAAATGTCACTGCAATTAGTGGACAGGTGGTCTGGACTGGGAGGAAATGCCAAGCTCTCAATGTGGAGAGAAAATGGCAGTGCATAACCTTTCCGCACAGAAGGAAATAACCAATAAACACCATCATATCACTGTTTACACAAAAGCCCTTTTGGGTTCTGTCCTTTCAAAACTGGATTAGGTTCTGGTTTCTTCTTATTATTCCATTGTTGTTCTGCAGACTTTGTGGAAGTGCTCTGAAAATCTGGAACGAGAAACAGATGAACAGTTGGGCCAGCAGGATGGTGGAGATGTAGGAGACAATATGCAGGACTTTATAGATGGGGAGAGAGAGAACAGTTGCAAAAAAAAAACCCAACAAATAATTAAATGTCAAATAAATCAAATTGAAACATTTTTTTTTGGAAGTGCCAAGCAACCAGCATAGAAGTAGAAAAACATTTGCCTACGGTGCCATAATTTATGAACCATCTACAGGAGAAAATAGAAAGTGTTTGGGAACTGCACAGTCTCAGATCTCAAGACTAAACAGCTGAGAAGATTCTTATAACAACCACTGCATCTGCAAGGCCACCAGTATCGTGAACAACTACTCCCACTGCTCTTGTGGACTCTTCATCCTCCTGCAATCAGGCAGAAAGAACCAGAACATCCATCAGACCACCAGACTCCACAACAGCTTCTTCCCTGAAACTACTCAACACACCACAGTGCAACCATAACTGCACACGTGGACTTTATAAATGTTACTATAGGACACGTTTTACTATTCTGACTCTTTTTTGCTACATCCTCTCACTTGATATTGTTACTACACTTCTTTTCACGGTCAATAGCTTGTCAAGATTGTTTTTTGCACTGGTTCTCCCATCAAAACAGTTCAAAACAATGAATGTGCATTGTCCAGTGTATGATCCTGTGTAGGATCCTGTGTGATACTGTATTAAGGGATGTAGTCTATCTATCTATCTATCTATCTATCTATCTATCTATCTATCTATCTATCTATCTATCTATCTATCTATCTATCTATCTATCTGTCTATCCATCCATCCATCCATCCATCCATCCATCCATCCATCTATCTACCTATCTATCTTCAGTCAACTTCAGTTGCTCCTATATGTGACTCTATGTGCTATAACCATATCACCTTACAGCTAGCCTTTTTAAAAGAATTATTATTGTTGTCATATTAAAGTATTGGTGTGGGTTCTTAATGACACAAATCATTAACACTCCAATTTTCCAACTTGCTTTGTGCAACCCATAACCATAAATGTTTTAAGTGATAAAATGCTCATAATCACTTTTAGGGATGATGTTTTAGCCTATTTTTAGGGATTTCCACAAACCTTTGTGCCAACACAGGTGATGAGGAGGTGATGGGCAAGTTTGGAGTTAAGTTATATTTTATATTTTCATTTTGTTGTCCTTTGGTGCACAAAGTGCATCCGTTGATGCAAATGTCTAGCCAGCATCGTTTGTAATGGACTTCCAAATGTTAGCATAGGTAGTTAGCATAGAGAATGCCCAGCTCATGGTATCTTGCAAATGCAGCTTGATTGAGCCTATTAAAGCTATAATTAGTGGTGTGCATGTCTTTAAGATCTTATTAACTGCAAAACTAACAAACAAACATGATTTATCATCAGAAACCTGTTTTGTTGGGGAGATATGAATACACTTAAATGACATCAGCTTATAAGCAACATGGCTGCACTGTCACTCTTAAATAATGGTGGGGCGGAGAGGGTGTGTGCCAGGCAAAGGTTTGGAGGAGGGAACAAGATGAGGCTGTGCCACATAAAACGCAAAAGAAGTCTTTTTTAAAAAATTGCACAGTGAGTTAGAACGATAATAAAAAATGATCATGGAAAGAGTGAACACTATTTTGTATTCAAACTGGCACATAAACTGCATTTGCATGTGTTTCCCCTCCACTACACACCTGACTGCGCTGTTATTATGCATTGCACCAAGGTCTTGCTGAAATGATACTTAGCTCTAATGTATATTTTTCAATTCAGTTCAATTTATTCATATTGCATATTAACAACTCAAAGCAGCTTCACAGAAGTATTCGTTTCTATATACATTAGAGGAACTTTTCTTTTTGTCATATTTTACAAGAAGGAGGACATCATGGAATGGTCCTGTATAATTTGTGGTCATAAAGAGAATTGAAGACTCCAGGAGATTTCACTTCTGCTAGAAGTATAAATACACAGTTCAATACATCACAGGACTGGCCATCCTCAGACACTCGTTAACAGGATAGCTGCACATATGGAGACATAGACGATAAACATAGCATGCATTCACAGCCATGAGCACCAACATAACATAAATTCTTCACACACACACACACAAGCTATATTATTCCTAGCATCTATATTTTTTTCACTCTCATTCCTTTATGGACAATCCATAATGACCAGTTGTTTTCTTTGGGTCCCCTGAGGCTGCACACCACCCTGGTAATATTATTCAGACCTGGAAGTGTTTAACTTATATGTGTTCCTCTTACAGAGAGAAAAGAAAGGTGAGGGAAGAGACTTCTTAAAGTCTAATGGCCTGCAGAACTATATGGACCAAAAAGGACATCCAAGTGTTGTTCTGTAAGATTTTTTTATTTTTTATTTTATGGCCTCTCCTGTATTGTTTCAGTAAATAATAAAGAAAAAAAACATGCATTCCTGAGCCAGGGAAAATGTGTGAACAGTACATTTACAACATGAGGAAGAAAGTAATACTCTGCAAACAAGTGTCAGGGAATACATGAAGCTGGAAGCTGATATTATCAGACAGTTGTATGAAGTGTACCTGATGCTACTGGTACATTTCTAAAGGCAACGGTTTGTCACATCAGATATTCACTTTGTTTAGATTAGTGCTGCTCTCTTTTGTAGAGAAGTTATAAAAACGTTTTATTTCATTATTCCAGAAGATATTTTTTTTGCCTTTACAACATCTGCCTAAGGCTTTTGCACATTACTGTTTGTTTTAAATGATTCTTTTAGTCTTTTTAATCTTTTATATCTTTATATTTTACAGATATAGGTATTTTTTTTCTTTTGATATGAGTTGTGGCAATTATAACTGTCCTACTGAGCTTCATTTAGTAGAATTTCACACTGGCAAATGTCAAAGTTCAAAATATCCCCT
This sequence comes from Hemibagrus wyckioides, assembly GCF_019097595.1. Lineage (NCBI taxonomy): Eukaryota > Metazoa > Chordata > Actinopteri > Siluriformes > Bagridae > Hemibagrus > Hemibagrus wyckioides. Next base: position 4,022,541 of record NC_080724.1, read on the forward strand.
CCATTAGCCATTTCATTATCTGTCTAGAGATTGGCAACTCCAATTTTTCGGGCTCTTTCTATCTTTTCTTCAGCTTTCAAGTGTTCCAATCAGACATTTCTTTAAAATTCAGGTCATACATGCAATTAGCGCTTTTTAGAAGCGAAACATATTGACACTAAACAAAAGCCTCAGCATTCATTTGGCTGTTTTGAGTACGTTCAGTCGAAGATGACCAATCTGTCTTATCTGAAGGATGGTAATGTGTTACACGCTAATGTGTGTACTCGTCTGAGCAGTTAATTATTTCTGTAATGTTATGCGTCTGCCTCCAGTAACAAAAAGGACTAGATATGTTGGTGGTGGAGGAATCCCTGTTGACATCACTTGCTGTTGAGATCTACTCTTTTTTATTTTGAGTGAATCCATTCCAGCTAATTTCTCTTATTTAGCTATAGCAAGGTCATGTGTATTACACTGAAATGCAGCCAAAACAACAATAAATGCATCTTTCTCTCTCTCTCTCTCTCTCTCTCTCTCTCTCTCTTTGATATGTGAATTGCTTTAATAAGTTATTAAGGTTAACTTATTAAAATTTTTGCCAAAAGAGAAAGGTGAAAGTCATGCAGCATGCATTACCACCCAATCCTGTAGCTAAATAATTTAGCTTAAACATTTTTAAGCATGTTTTTTCACTTGGATTTGAGAAAAAATAAAGAAAGATTTAAAGAGGCTGGGAGAAAGAGAGTCTCGGCTGTTCACTGCTAGCGGTGGCCTCTTAGAGAGTAGGAGAATAGGAGGCTTTGTTGAAATGGATTCCTCACGTTCCATATTCATTTAAACTGAAGAACCTGAGAGCCTTCCAGCTTGCCAATGTCCTATCACATGCACTTAGATAGGAACTATGGTGTAGACCTGCCAAAAAAACTGAAATTAGAGGAGAGTAAAGAGGAGAGAGACCGAGAGAGAGAGAGAGAGAGAGAGAGAGAGAGAGGTTGTCCTCTTTTGTGTCTATCAAGTTGGATCTACCGTTCAATCACCGTGGTACGAGCTCTCAGTGGAATGCATGCTACAGCACATCATGTGTCATGCCAGTTATGTAGTTTGACTTTGAAGTCCTCTTCCATGTGAAAAAAACCCAAAACAACACAAGGTCAAAGCATTGTCTGAATCCTCATCAGCATGAGGAGACACCAGTGATCACATCAACATGTTTACTTGTCTCATTTTCTCACTTTCATCTGCCGGTACACTTCCTGTCCCTGTCCATCTTCCCCATTTACCAGTGAATAGAAGGTCAACTTTTGAAGTAGCACTTTAAGATGAAATGAACAGCAATGGTAGCAATGACAAAAGAGGAGAGCTGAATCAGCCCACATCAGAGGCATAACAACCATCAATATTCTTTTCCATACTCAGCTGGAGATGAAAAGCAAAGAAGAGCGTTTGTGAAAAGATAGCTAAGCAAAAAGGCATTGGAGTGAAATTACTTCCGATCACTCAGTGCTGGCTCTAATCTCCATTTCTCTCATCTCTCGCTCTCTCTCAGTCTTTCTTTCTTTCTGTATTTTCCACTCTCACTCTTTCGCCTTCAAAAATGTATCATTAGAGTCATATTTTCAGTGGCATGAGGAAACATCCTCATTTTCATGCCAGCTCTCTCATACAGACCAGACTCAGAGCACACACAAATATTTTATAGCCAATAACTAATTCACAAACTCTCTCCTCTCAGGTAACAATAATCCAAAATACAGTTAACGTGAATGAATAGCAGTCGAACGTACAGAGGTATGAATCTGCTTTGGTTTATTTTTTGTGATCACTTGATTAGATCTTGATTTGAAATTTCTTTTAAAATCAGATATAAATAAGGAAGTAAATGCGCCCATGTATTCATGTTCGCATTGTGTTGAATTATGGCACATTGTTAAAATGTGTAGATCCATTTCCACTTCATTTTCTGTGCAGTGGGACACAGACACAGCCTGTCCTCATATGGTACCCAGGTCTGTCTGGGTCTGCCCGGCGAGGTTGTGTCCACTGAGTAAGTACATGGTCAGGACTTTTCTTAGTTTAAAGTCTGTCACTGTGCTTAGGTATGCTGCCAATTTATATTCTCTGTTTAGGGACAGATAACATTCTAATTTACTTTGTTGAGCTGTGTGTGTGTGTTTTAATAATTTGATTTGGTCTGTCTGGGGTTTTGTTCCAGGGTTTGGTTGGACATGTTTTGGATTGTTTTGGGAGTCAGCTCTAAGACCAGTTGGCTGAGTGGACTTCTCTCTAGGGTCAGCTCTAGGTATCTTTGGGCTTTTTGTGATGGAGGCTCTTTGCATCACTACTTTTTAAGTTTGCATGGCTCTTTTTGAATTTTAATTATTAGTGTGTATTAGTGGCTAGAATGTTTGCATGACCAATGACCAATCAGGCAGGGAGAAGAGGGAAGGACAAAAGAAGGCTGTAAAAGAGAGATAAAAATGGAATATCACTGCTATCAGCATGAGGTCAGTGAGGTGTAAAAAAAAGAAAGAACAAGAGAAAGAGAGAGAGACGATAGAGGAGGATGAACAGAAGGCCTGTCAAGGAACATGTGCTACTGTTTGGTTAGGGACAGGTCTGTGATGTGATCCCATCTGGCCTCTAAACACAAACGGATTTGCAACAACACATAACCCCCCCCCCCCCCTTCCTCTCTGCGACACACACCCACAAACACACACATACACACTTTTGAAAATACACAGTGGAATACAAAGAGACATAGACCACAGACAGACACATACACATGCATGCTGCATGCAGGAACAGATTGCAGTGGGACCAAGGCTTTTCTCTGTAGGGAATAAATGTCATTCCTTTTTTATTCCCAAAACAATCTTCCATTCAGCACCATCACTAAGGTTTTCCTGACCATTAGGAACTGTCTGAATGTACCAACACACCCCCAGGCTATTTTACATAATCCCTTTATGAATAAACATTACAAAAAAAAGGGATCCTTGCCACTCAAAATGTTCAGGCAGTGATAAATATTCATTTGCCTACATTCACATGGTTTGCTCCTTCTATACCATTCTCTTAATTGCCCTTCTAAACAAGGCTAAACTCTGGCTAAAGTTGTTTAGATTATATTCACTGGAGGGTATACTCTGGGTGACTTTAAGATGCAAAACCTGTAAGAGAGGCTTTTCAGGAACAGACAGACAACCATCATGTTGTTGAAAATACTTCCATGCTATTTCCAATTCCATTCATTCTAGGCCCAGGAAATGTAAATCTAACTAAATGTTGTCTCATAAGAATGTTGGTGCATAGTCCATTTCTACTGGCACAGTGTTAAGTGTTTGATACTGTAGGTATGGGACAAAAAATCTTATTATCTATTATCCAATCAAGTTAGGAAAAATGTTTTTGTAAATATGAAACACAGGAACTCCGAAATACATTCTGAACCTATGATGTCTCCTTATAAAAGAGCCTTAATCACAGTGGTTTACAATTTATGATCAGGTTGTTAATTAGTCAGCTGTTGTGTTGTTAGTGTAATGACAATATACCAAGTTAGTTCCAATGTGCTGATACAATGTGTGTTAACTTGGTATAGGAACGTTACCTGCATATTAACAGAGTTCTAAACAAAAGTTTAACATTTAAATCATTTACATTCAGTACACAACCATCCCAGCTTTTCCTGACTCATGTAGAGAATTAATACCCAATGAATCCATCTGTTATAATGCAAACATCCCTCTAAACCCCAAACCAACATGACACAGGTTAATGCTCAAACACATTTGTTGTCAGGGGAAATATGAGCACAGCAGAACTTTGTCTCTATATTCCATCGAATGAGGAGAAGCACCAATGAATAGATAAGTGTGATAATAACCATGACCTGTGTAAGCTACACGTATGGACTTTACATACACTACTCACAAAAAGTTAAGGATATGTGGCTTTTGGGTGAAATTTATGGAAAATGTAAAAAGTTCACGCTACAGTGATATTATATCATGAAAGTAGGGCATTTAAGTAGAAGCATGCAATGGTGATTTCCTCATCTCAAACAATTTATTAAAACAAAAGCCAACAACAGTGGTGGGTTTACCACAACAAAAAATGTCAATGTCTCAATAATTTGTCATGTGCCCTTGACCATCAATTACAGCTTGACAACGACGTCTCATGCTGTTCACGAGTCGACTTATTGTCTGCTGAGGCATGGCATTCCACTCTTCTTGAAGGGCGGCCCTCAGGTCATTGAGGTTCTGGGGTGCAGGGTTACGAGCCTCTACACGGCGACTCGGCTGATCCCATAGGTTTTCTATGGGATTCAGGTCTGGAGAAAGTGCAGGCCACTCCATTTGAGGTACCCCAGCCTCCAGCAGCCGTTCCCTAATGATGCGACCTCAATGAACTGGAGCATTGTCGTCCATGAAGATGAAATTAGGCCTGTGTTGTTCATGCAGGGGCACAATGACTGGATTAATGATGTTATTCAGGTAGTATTGGCTTGTCACTGTACCATTCACAAGATGTAGGGCAGTTCTGTATTGAGTAGACACACCTGCCCAAACAGTAACACCACCACAACCGTGGCTTATGCATAGCACTCTCCCTGACGTCTCCAACATCGTTGGCGGCCATCATTTCTGCTCAACGTGAATCGACTTTCATCAGAGAACAGCACTGAGGCCCACTGGTCCCTCGTCCAGCGTGAATGCTCCCTTGCCCATGCAAGACAATGACACCTGTGCCTGGTGTTGTGGTCAGGTACCCTTGCAGGTCATCTAGCACGCAGACCACGCCGATGTAAACGGTTTCGAATGGTCTGATGTGACACTTGGGTGCCTCTCATCTCCCTTAAATGTTATTGGAGTTGAGTGGCATTCATCATCCGGTTCCGCAGGGCACTGTTCAAAATGAAGCGGTCATCAACGTGGGATGTGGCCAAAGGACGTCCACTTCTATGCCTTGTATCTCTGTCGCAACCTGCTGATGACACTCTGTGACACTCTAAGCTCAGTGGCCACTTTCCTCTGAGAACATCCTGTTTGAAGCCTCGAGGTACTGCTGATCAATTGTTAGGTGTCGTCTTGGTCTCATGATGTCAAAATGTGAACAACATGAGGAAGAGGACTGTTTAAATACCAATTCTAATTGAACCAGAAAATTTATTGGTCGATTCATGGATCAAACACCGGTTGTGAATTTTGCCGTTAAGCACCTTGTTAGAGAACCGCAAGTTATGCAAAAAGTACTGAAACACTGAACAGTTGGACAAGTGCATTCAAAAGTGTAGAGAAGGTCAAATTAAGTTCACCTGTAAAGGTTATAGTGCATTTTAGGTGCATCCTGAAAGCTGAATATCCTTAACTTTTTGTGAGTAGTGTACAATATATGGCCACACACCTAACTATCACAATCTGATGTCATATCTGAACATCCCACTCCAGAGTTTGCCTTCCTCTCACTTCTCTAACAGCCTCCATTCTTCTGAGAAAGCTTTATGCTATGTTTTGGAATGTTGCAGTGGGGATTTGTGTCCATTCAACCAAAGGAGATTTAGTAAAGTCAGGTAATAATGTCAGGCAATTCATCATAAAGGTGGTGTTCAGGTCAGGGCTCTGTGCAGGCAGCTTCGGTTCTTCTAATCCAACTTTGGCAAATGTTTTCATGTTTTTTTTCACAGGTACACTGTCATGCTGGAACAGGTTTGGGATCCTTAGTACATCAATGAGCCTTGGCCGTCCATGACCCTGTTGCCAGTTCACCACTGTTCCTTCCTTGGACCACTTTTGATAGATACTGACCACTGCAGACCGGGAACGCCCCACAAGAGCTGCAGTTTTGGAGATGCCTTACGCTTGCTCAATTTTCCTGCTTCTAACACATCAACTTTGAGGACAAAATGTTCACTTGCTGTCTAATATATCCCACCCACTAACAGGTGCCATGATGAGGAGATCATCAGTCTTATTCACTTCACCTGTCACTGCTCATAATGTTATGCCTGATCGGTGTACGATATCTTACATAATATTCACACACTAGATACCTTAGACATCAGCCATTCTCACTGTTCTATTTTCTTCACTGTGTATAAACAGTTATCTCTATATCTTACAAAGAATAATTTCCAAGATGCTAAACAGCCTCGCTTCAAAGCAGCACAGTCCACAAAAACTTCCCTTGGAGGTGCTTCATACTGCTAGATCAGCTAAACTGTCATCATTTCTCATCCTTCTTAAAATTTTAGCAGTCTTTGCCAAACACAATCACAAGATTTCCTTATCAATTCTTATGAGTCTTGACTTTCTTTGCACATCACAGCAATGGTTTGCTTCTTACCTGGAGGGTTATGGTCATATACGGTGACCACGTAAACTCTCCAATGGTCTACAACAAGGCTCAGCAATGAATCTTCTTCTGCTCTGCCTTCAAACCTGCTCTCTCAATGGGTTCATATAATCACAGGGGCTTTCATACCACTGCTGATGATCCTCAACTCTCATTTCCTCTCTTAGACATTCAGGTTTCTGCACAGATCTCAGCATGTCTGGCATACAGCTCATCATGGAAGGCAATTCTTCATCTGAAACGAAATCCCAGTACGTCTGAGATGAACAATACATCCCTGGGTATCTACCCTCATTTTAAGATCGTGTGATCTCCCTGGACAACTCTCAGATCTTATTACACTCAAGCTTGTGGTAGTTCTGGATAACCTACTATCCACCTTACCTCACATTGCTAATCTGACTCAATCATCCAGGTTTATGATTTATAACAAGGGGATCTGGATATTTGTATATACATAGGCTACACAGATGTGTGTTCAGTTTGCTTTTTATGTTTCCTCTGGGTTTCCTCTGCTTTCCTTCTAAAACTATTCCAGTAGGTAGACTGACGATGTTATATTTCTCCTAGGTGTGAATGAGTGTGTGAAATGTATGGATATGGTGCACTGGCATTCCAATCCAAATGTATCCATGCATTACTCCTGATGTTACTGGCTTAGACTCCAGATTCACCATAAAACTGACCAGAAAAAAAGAGTTTAATGAAGACGAATGAATAATTGGGTGTTCAATCTGTTTAGGCATTTTTATTTTCTTGTTATAGCACAAAATCATTTGCATAGCATCCATGCATCCATTTTCTATCCATTTTCATTATTGTCCCGTGTTTCTACTGGATCCTATCCCCGCACACATTGGGCAAAAGGCAGGGGTACACCCTGGACAGGTTGCTGGTCCATCACAGGGCCACATATAGACAGACAACCACACACACACTCACTCCTATGGGCAATTTAGAATTACCAATCAACATGATGTACATGATTTTGGACTGTAGGAGGAAACCGGAGTACCCGGAGTAAACCCACACAGGCACAGGGAGAACATGCAAACTCCATACAAAAAGGCCCCTGCCTGTTCAAACTCGGGACCTTCTTGCTGTGAGGCAACAGTGCTAACCACTAAGCCACCATGCTGCCGACTACTTACATAGCATTGTATCTTAAATAAGGATCCCACATAGATATATGCCATGGTTAAATCATGCAAGTATAGCCGCTGTTCTTTGTTGAATGTCAAACAAAAACCTTATTTGGTTTGGCTGTTCAACTAAATCATTTTTGCTCTTTTCATGCATTTTTTTCTTTCATTCCAGTGAGAATGAAATTCAAGTAATGCTTTGACTTTTATTCTCTGGCTGAGATATTTTGACCTATTATTATATATATATATAAATATATATATATATATATATATATATATATATATATATATATATATATATATATATATATATATATATATATATATATAATTTTTTTTAAAATAAAATACTAGGGGTGCATTAAAAATGCCACTCTTTAGTGATATTAAAATCCCATGCAAATTGTTGCATAGTTTGTAGCCAATCATTTGCATCCTTTATGCAGAACACTACTGTTAATATCCAAAAGACATTTGAGTAGCTATGCTAGGAAAACTGTGGTTAAAATTCTTAGCTGAGGAAATGTTAAGTACCCAAACAAACAAACAAGTCGGCAAAATCTTTATCGGAAATGTATAAAAAAAAAAGTTTTAAAGCACCTCATATAGGGTGAACCATCAAGCCAGGTCAAAGCCTGAAATGATGGTGTTCAAAGTCACAATGCTGTATTTCAGTCTGGTTCAACACTGACCCTACTCTTGGGAGAATGCACCCAGTGCACTGTCTAGCTGGATTACTAACAGCTCATCTCCCAGCAACTCCTAAAAAAAGAGAACACACTCAGTCAATCTTTGTGCAGATTTAAACCGAATGAAGGCCCCAATCTGTCCCATATCTGAAAAGCTCAAACAAATGCTTTAAAGCAGCCATGCTTTTACAAGGAATACCTGTATGAGAAATGGGCCGCTTACAAAGTTCGTTGGATCTTCCAAATGTTTATGTACTTGAGATCTGACCCTTATGTGCATGGGCCAAATAAGTCTGACACACAAAAGCCAAAGAAATGCCAGATATTTACAGAAATTCTGAATAATCCTAGAATTTATTTTGAATAATAGTTCATATAGAAATTACCCATTAATACCTCACAATATACCTCATGCCTGGATTATTAAAAGAACTTGATCTATTTAGCAGCCTTATAATCAGGAAGTAGGTACATATTTTACTTCACAAATTATAAATTAAGTGAATGCTGTCTTTTCTTTCACCTCCATCTGGAGCAGCACCTGCCAATAGACACAGCTTGGGTCCAGGGAGCTGATCCATATGGAAACCTGGTAGAGGTGATGTGGGGCAGCAGGTAGGAGTCCTACCTTCTTCTTAACTAGGATAACCCCTGCAACCACCATTTTACATTTGCTCTTTCTTCACCGAAGGGAATCTTGAGAATGGAGGTGAATCTGAGGTGCTTAAGTGTGTCATTGTTGGACCAAGTCAGTCCCCTCTTAACTTTTCTGCTATAGTACTTTCTTTCTTCTCTGTCTCTCAGTCATGTGCTGCTGTTGTCACTTCTCATCAGATTCATTTTTCCATGAACAAGCTTCATATTGATGTTAGGAGGCATCCAGCCTATAGGAGCAGTCTTGCTCAGCAGTACCCCAGGGTGGAATGGTCAACATGGGGTAGCAGCTGACCCTTTTGACTATGTATGACATCCAGAGACTGGATATATACTGTCATGTCTGACGGTATTGGAACTGCAAGAGCAATTCTGTTATTGTTTATATACGCAATAGATATTTGCTTTGACGTCAAAAATATGAATGTGAAAAAGATTAGAAATTCCTGACATTTACATCTAAATGTCTTAGACAACTTAGACCATGGCACTGTTGGTGGCAGATCACATGATTTTGGAACAGTTTAAGGTAAATAACACTTAATATTTAGTGTCCGTTGCTTGCAATAACTGCAAGCCATCAACCTGTCAACATCAAGTATTACATTTTCCTTCGTGATGATTTCCCAGCTTACAGCTTATTTTTATAGTTTATATATTTATTTTATATAGGTTGGGGATTTTTAACCTTTTTTAAGTCTCTTTTTAAGGAGATGAAGTGCTCACTTGGGTTAAGATTTGGTGATTGACTTGGCCAGTCTTAACTTTTAACCTTTTTTCCTGGATGATGTTTGTTGTGCTGGCAGTGCGTTTTGGGTCACTGTCTTGTTTAAAAGTTCTTGTCATGGATTCTTCTTCATTGTCAGAATATGGACCAATGCTTAGATAATCAGTGTAGCAGCAGTAAGATTTGACATAAACATCACATCTGACAAATATTAGTCCACCGCAATAATGGTTTACTTACTGTCTGGGAGTGCAGTCTCAAACTGACCAACTACAATATGTTTATAGCAATTTTCTGCAATACACATATTCAGACAATGGAACTGGTGTCAGAAGAGCAGCTGATGGTCTAGCTGTCTTGTTATTCATCTGCCATGTCATGCAGGAAGCAATATCAGGCTGAACTACAGCATTAGGCCATTTACAAAAGTCTCTGAGTCTATGTTTCTTATGGACGATGCTTTAGTTGGTCTCATGGGCCAAGTGAACTAATGCAGGCACATAGACATAAAGGCACCAGAAGTCTGTGACTCCCTCTCAGTATCAGTGAATCATGTAAACAAAGCTCAACTTTGATCCTGTACAGCAGTATATCTGTTGGTAGTGATATGGATGTAGCTGACCATCCATTTATAATGTAGGTGTATAGTTTACTTAGCTCAGGGCAGGGCGATCAGTGACACTGGACATGAGAACAGTACATAGCAGGAACAAAGAAAATACCAGTTTCAGGTATCATTTCTGGGGCAGAGCTGTCAATGCTGAGTAAAGGCAGGCCAGAAAGACAGCCTGTAGTCTGGTTCTCAGTGCCCTCCCGCCTCCACATAAAAAGGTTCTTCAAGGTTCGGTACACCAAGACACAAACTAGGACTCCATTTCCATTACTGAATATTTCCTCTCCACCAAGTTCAAAGATCGAGAAGCAAAAGTTTCCTTGCATTCCAGATTGTCTGGGTGTAGCTGAAAGGCAGAAACAGAATACCTCTTATCCCACAGTTTGAAGTGTCAATGGACACAATGGAAGGTAATGATGGAACAAACAAGCTAAGGCCGAGCTGTCAGTGATACAGTTGATGGAATTTGTTATGTGCTTGAGAAATCCATGTAAACTTAATTAGCTGGTTTCAACAATGGTTTGATATTTCAGGATTTAACTTGGCACACTATGCCATCAGGCCAAGATGCAGGAACATGGCATCACTGGGGGCTGAGGCATCACAGATGGCAGTACTATGGTCATCACTTGGCAGCAGACCATTCTGGAAATGACATGTCCCAGGAAACTCAGTTACTCCTGGTTGAACTTGCACACACCAGTGTTCAGTCACAGGCCAGCCTTGTGTAGTTTGCAGATGACAGTTTTCAGACCACAGGACCTTTCACGAGGAAGCATTGAATGTCATCCAGATAGGCCTTTTCTCCAGATACATCTTTCAGGATGTTCTAAAGGGACAGAGGACAATCTGAAACAGACTAGCTTGTCACTGAATAGTCCGTCATGGGCTATGAAGTCATAAGTCACTAGGTGTACCTCATTAACATGAATAGGCAGCTTGTTCTTTGAAAATGCGCCTGAATCTGGCAGAACGTACTGCATTTGATCAGTAATTTCCTTAGCACTTTCAAACATTAGCTTGTCTGCCAGCAAAAACATTCATGTATTGGTAAGTTTTAAGATTTCTTTACTATTTCAGCATATAGTATTTTACTTGATGCCACTATTACAGAAACATACCGTGCACACTATTGATACTTGGTATTAACATCCATCTCAAAGTGGACAGCTGAAATGCGTAGCCTTTTACACCTGGCAGTCTGCACTGCATTTGGTTTCATGCCATAATGTCCTGAAGGTAATGAAATGGACCATTTAAAATGTTTCGTTTACATGGTCTCCTAATGAAATTTATAAATGAACAAGAGGTGAGACAAGAAAAGAAGCTATGAAAAGAAATTGATTTCCTCTTTGCTATGTAGTATACACCACCTTTATCCTTTAGCCTACAGTGAAGAACTTCAGGGAGTTCCGGACAAAAATCTCGAAATGGTTACGTATTTTCTGGCTAGGGCAATGATTCAAATGATTAGGTGGTCATATGTTGCTTGTGCCTTTATCAAATATCATGTGGTCATATGGTTTCCAAACTACCCTTGAAGGTGGTTTTTTTTTGTGTGTGAGCAGTGCAATGCATTTCTGCGGACACACTGAACCGTTTTCAACAGAAATGTTTGCAATGTTTGTGTTTAAATGTTCTCCCTGTTGGGAAGAAAGGGATTATCTTAGCATATCAACCATTTCCTATCTACATTTTATGCATTCGTGTAGATTATGAGTTTAAATAAAAGTGTACGGCAAACAAAAAGTCCATCTTGTGATTTCAGTGGAGTTTATAATTTGATTTAGTTTATGCTTCACTGTGACTGAAAATGAATTTGACTCCAGGGGTAAAAAAAAAAAAAACACAAAAAAAAAACAAGGGCAGAGTCACACTCACGCTGGAACTAATCATGCATTGCTTACACGGTCAGTGTGGACTGAAATGAATTTTCCAATAGAACTCAATGAGGTCTTGATGAGACGTGTGATATGAGGCTACACCTGACATGATGGACCCAGTGTGAACAGGGATTTTGAACTGATGTTTAAAGCAGCATATAATTAATATAAAAAAACTAAAATATTAAATATTTTGCCAATTATATTATAGAAAAAATAGAGTTTGATGGTGTGAAAAAAGTCCTTTTTTATATCTTATTATAGTAGCCTGTATGAATCCTGAAATAAAATCAGTCAGGATGCATTCTAATTGTAGTTTGCTAATTCGAGTCAGTTATTTGCATAAGAAAAATATATACAGTGTTGTGTCTTAAATTGTTTACTCGCATTCTATTCTAATTACTGTGCATGAACACTAACTGGTTTCTACTGGTTTGACAGACAGGTAAGATTTGGCTGTGACACACTATCTAATGAATGCCGCTTTTCAGTCTTCTCTATGTACATTGCATAAGCATAACACAAGCTGTTATGTGAATAAAGCCACTTGCATTACTGCTGCTTTTGCATATGCACACAAAATCACGCATCAAGTTTAAACCAGGCTGTTTCATGTCACCCAAGCATAGATTTCATCACTTATAAAAACACATACATAATAATGTGTTCAAATATTACACTAGTCCTATATTATAAATCTGGTATGTTTAAAAAAAAAAAAAAAAGTAATATAGGCAAGGCTTTGAGATCACAGGAAATTCTTAATGTCCATTTGGTATCATTGGCTCAAAAGCCCTTGACCACATCTGACATCAGCCAGTCAGATAATATCTGTAACCCAATATAGTTTTTCCTACACAAATAAAATGATCCAGTTTATCTAGGAGAAAATTCTTCTAGCTCTATGTTGTCAAATGCTGCAGTCAGTCCAAGTAATAAAAGCACACATCCATAAACCTGGATGGAAGACGATAACAGCTTATTTATTTTAACCAACATTGTCCCAGAACTGTGATCAGGCTTTAATTGTATTGTACTAATAATCCAATGTAGCTGTATTGCAACAATTATCACCAGGGTAGACAATCAAGTTACAGATATAATTAGTGTTATCAATCACTAATCACTATCACTGTGATTAGGCTGCCTTGATTGGTGGTGTGTTTTCCTTCACTTGTCAGTCACAGTTCCAAAGGAAATCTTCTTTTTGATTGGAGTGTCTTTCTTATCTCTGTTGTGGTTGGCACCATTTTCAGGCAGTTTATAGTTACCTGCCTTTTAGGACTCAACCTAATGTGCAACCTAACTTGAGAAATACACAACAACAACAAAAAAAGAAAGATTAAATATACAGCTCAAAGTAACAAAGCAGGTTTGTGTAAGAACTTCTTATCAATGATGGGCTTATAATGGAAGCATTAGTTATATCCAGCGATCCAACGAAGAGAATTGTTTTTAAATTTCCAGGAAAAGGAAAACAATGCTTAAAGCAAAATGCTTTATTTTTCCTGGATACAAATTCCCCATAGGTATGAATCCATTTTAAGCCATCGTGAAGGGATATTACAGCGTGTTGTGTTGCAGGCATCCTTGCTCTGCTTTACTCATTAAAGATTGCTCATATATCCCTTCATTACAGAGGTCTAAACACTTTACATCTTCACCTTTTACCTTCGTTTCACAAATTCTATATATGCTGCCGCCCAGTATGCACAAGATACATGATTTCTGTGTAATAATAAGTGAGTAATGAGAAATTTCTCTGAGATAAATCGTAATATGTCTATCATGTTTAAAAACAGGCATTGTCACAAAGCAGCTTTACAAGGAATCAACTGTTAACTCTAGATCCCCAGTGAGCAAACCAGATGTGGAAAGAAAAACGTACTAAAGGCTTTTTGGGTTTTTTTTCCAGGCATAGCCTAAAGCTTTTGTGATGGAATTAGCTAGAGAAAACAACACACACACAAAAACAACACATTTAACAGTGCTTGAAAGTGTGATGATGAGTCAAGCCTATGTTGATTTAGAAAAACCAGCAGATCTCGGAGAATGTTGTCTGGGGCATTTCTTCTGAAGATTTTCTAACACTTTGCTATTGCCAGCATTGTCCCCAGTTAGAATTTGTTGATTTTTATCCTCATGTATAAAACATTCATACTGTTTCAGTGACAAAAGCTTTGATTCATTGTCAAATGCATTTCATAATATCTCAAGCATAGCATTGACCATTTGGGTGGAACTACCGTAATGTTACATAGAACTCATTTATGGACATAAATGACATCCTTTGATTATTGCAATTCCACCCAAAATGTTTGAAAGCATTATATGTCACAGGAAATATTGCAGGAAGCACGGTGGCTTAGTGGTTAGAATAGGCAGGGGCCTTTCTGTGTGGAGTTTGCATGTTCTCCCTGTGGGTTTACTCCAGGTACTCTGGTTTCCTCCCACAGTCCAAAAACATGTACATTAGGTTGATTGGTAATTCTAAATTGCCCATTGGAGTCAGGCTGTGTGGCCCTGTGATGGACTGGCAACCTGTTCAGGGTGTTCCCCTGCCTTTTGCCCAATGTGTGCTGGGATAGGCTCCAGCGGATCTCCGTGACCCTAATTAGGAATAAAGTGGGTATAGAAAATGGATGGATGGCTTTGTAAAGCTTGTAGCCATTGTTTTCTGAAAAAGCAACCCTTCTATATCCCATATATACAGTATTGTATATGTACAAAGATTTACTACAAATCAGAAAATTTTGTACAATACATTTTGCAGTTTCGGTAATATCCACTTTCAACTTCCTTCAATGATTATTTCCAAATGATTCCAAGTCTCAGAACTGATTGTAGGTTAAAATGTGCATGTATTCAATTTGAGATTGCAAATGTCATTTTATTTGAAAGTGGTAAAGACTGCAGAAACGTCTGTGGCAAGCTTTGTGTTTGGGGACGAACCACATATAAATGTGATGGTCAGGTGTCCAAATACTTTTGGAAACACAGCATGCCTTTAAATGTGGGAAGTTTGTTGTATCATCCCTTTTCGGTGCAGCTGATATACTATATACCATGCTTTGTTAATATGTGCAGTGTGCACGGGTATATTTGCCAGAGTTAGTGGACCAGATGTACTGTATCAGTAGCTGACTGCACTGACCTTGTGCTTCTGTATCAGGCCTGATACTGTGAGAATTACCATAAGTTCAAGACAACTTCTTCTGACACTCCCAAGTGAGGAACATACTGACCAAGAAACATTCCTCAATGTATGATTTTAACCCAAACTATACAGCAAAACTACAGCTGCTGTTCTGTGTAACAGAGAAATCTTACAGCCTGTTCTGAGCTAATCTAAAAAGCGTTTCCCTGTCCGAGTTTCCCATTGCTTTGGCATATTAGTTATTCTCTTATGCAAATTTCAGCTGCCACTGCTGAAACCCAGAGAAATGTGTGTTGTGCCAAACATGTTTGACCATGTGTGGACAGATCTGCGGCCTGTATCCCTCTTCATGAGCATTTGTCTCCCTTACTTGCATGAGCCAAAACCTTCCTGTAGACCAGACTTTAATACATGCACTGAATTATTTAGCACTCACACTCAATTATTTAACAGTGTCTGGTATATTTGGATGGTTTGTTAAAAGTCTCCATGTTAGAGAAAAAGGTAGAGTGTGTACACATCCTTAAGATATTCTAAAAGTCATTCAATTCAACTGATTTTGTTATATTTTGCATTTGTAACCTGGTTGCCAGATACCAGATACTAGACAGATGTATCTACATAATAATGTGGAAATTTTGCTGTTTACATTAAACAACTTCCCATTAGGTGTTGTATTTTTCTTCAGTTGTCACAAACAGTGAGTAGAGACAGATGTAAACACAGTTCAAAACTTTTAATAAGGGAATATAAATCCAAAACTTCAAGCATGATCAAAGTCAAAACACAGGCGTTGGTCAGATGATGAGCAAACAGAGTAGACTAGGCAAAGCTCATGAATCAAGATACAGGTAATAATCTAAAAACCAGAACAATAATTATCATTGGTAAATGGCATGGTAAAGTCAGGCACAGGGCAAATACTGAGGCAAAACTGAGCATGTACTTGGCAAGGTGGGTTTGAAAGGAGAGTACTTATATACTGCAGTCTGTAATTATGAATGCGTGTATAATTATTAAGGTGGTCCAATACAACAGACTCTGTTAGTGCTTGTTGTTGTAGTCCTTAGTGGCCATGTTTGTTGGACACTGTTCACTGCTGCTGGGGATAGATCTGGGATGACAGACCCAGGAGACTGCCCTGGCTAGAACCACTTGAGACTACAGCGTTGCCTAAGTCAGCTTTTGGCAGGAAAGAATTAGTGCTAAGTCTGTAATGAACTCACAAACTACTCTGACCTATTAGTTCCTCAAGAGCTTTTGGTTGCACATTTCCTCTTAAACTGCTGAAGAAAGCACATTATTTACATTTTCAGTTCAGCATTCAATACAATCATTCCTCAGCATCTAATTGAGAAGCTGAGTCGCCTGGGCCAGGGTTTTGTGCTCAGCTCAGTGCTGTTCACTCTGCTGACTCACAGTTCGAACCACATCCACACCGTGGTGGGTCTCATCAGCAAGAATGACAAGTCAGCATACAGAGAGGAGGTGCAGCAGCTAACATCCTGGTGTTAAAGCCAACAACCTGTTTCTGAACGTCGACAAAACTAAAGAGACGATTGTTGACTTTAGGAGAGCACAGAGAGGCCATTCTCCACTGTACGTCGACGGATCCTCTGTGGAGATTGGCAAGAGCACCAAATTCCTTGGTGTTCATCTGGTGGAGAACTTCACCTAGTCAATGAACACCAGCTCCATCAGAAAGAAAGCCAGGCAGCGTCTCTACTTCTTACAGAGGCTAAGGAAATCTACCTCCTGACAGCCTGACTATCCTGACCATGTTCTACAGAGGGACCATCAAGAGCATCCTGAGCAGCTGCATCACTGCATCTCGGATCGCAAGACCCTGCAGCCAATAGTGAGTACAGCTGAGAAGATCATTGGAGTCTCTCTCCCCTCTATCACGGACATTTACATCACACTCTACATCCGCAAAGCCAACAGGATGTCCCCACACACCCCTCACACACACTCCTAACCCTCCTGCCGTCTGGAAAGAGGTATCGAAGCGTTTGGGTCCTCACAACCAGACTGTGTAACAGTTTCTTCCCTCAAGCCATCAGGCTGCTCAACACCCAGAACTGAACTGTACCAACTCACACACACACACACACTCAACTGTGTGAACTGACCTGTTCTAAACCTGAGACTCAACACAATATCTATCACTTCCCCATATTATAACTGTTTACTTGCTTGTATTTGCACACTATTCAACTGCACATTTTAAACTGTCAGTAACTGCTGCTATATGTTTACAAGCATCTATGTTATAAGGAAACTATTTGTTTGCAGTTCATCTGTTTTGCAGGTTTTTCGGTGCTATGTATCCTGTACTGTTTTGTGTTGTTTTTTTGTATTGTCTATTTGCATTGTCTTTTGTCTTGCACTGTCTGTACCAGGTCACACACGTGGCACTTTATGTAGCAAGGAAAAATTCTTTCTGTCCTTAGCGCTGTGTTATTTTGTTTTGTGGCTATATGTTGTTATGTTGGGACAGCATGGTGGCTTAGTGGTTACGACTAGGGATGCCACAATATTCAATATGATATTGAACCTTTCGGTACGACCTCCACGGTTCAATACGCGTATGTGAACCGCGGTTTTCCGGTTTTTCCATAAAAACAATAATAACCATGTGTTTTATTACTCTCTGAACCACCTGTTTATGTTTGCCTGTACTGTATGTCTACGCGGTGAGACAGACACACCTCCCCGCAAGTAAATATCCAATCAGTGAGCGCTAAAGTTAGGGGCGGTAACCATGCTTGCGATGCTGGTGTCAGATTTCACTCTAACCCTGGAGAGCGGTGAAGCGAGACAAATATGAGGCAGCAGCTCCGTCTTTCAAATCTGTGGTGTGGGAACATTTTGGATTTGTTGTTGACTATGATGCTGATGAAACAAAAATGCTAAACAAAAAAATGACTGTTTAAGCAGTGTTACACGCGAGTTAGCTACTGACATGGAAATACTTCCAACATGACCACACATAATTATAACATCATAGATTTGCAGCCTTTTTCTGTGATCGGTGATGTGGGCTTTCGGCAACTAAAAGTGCTCGAACCGCGTTACACACTATCGACAAAACGTCGATAAAATTGGCTAAAGCGCAAAGCCTTGCTCTAGTAACAGATAGTTGGACCTCGAGGGCAACAGAGAGTTGTTTCACCCTTACTGTTCATTACAGAGCGGATTGGGAAAAAAAAGAGCGCAACTAAAACCAGTTTTTTTTTTTCTTCTTAACATACTTACTGTTCCTGTCACCTAAGCAAACAATAATGGAAAAAAAAACTTTAATTTGCCAAGCCATCCGAACCGAACCGAACCAAAAACCATGGTTAAAAACCGTGGTACGTATTGAACCGTGGGTTAACTGTATTGTTGCATCCCTAGTTACGACTGTTGCCTCACAGCAAGAAAGTCCTGGGTTCGAACAGGCAGGGCCTTTTTTGTGTGGAGTTCTCGTGCCTGCCCCTCAGGGTGTGGGTTTAATCCCGGTACTCTGGTTAACATACACATTAGGTTGATTGGTAATTCTAACATGCCCATACGTGTGAGTGTGTGTGGTTGTCTATATGTGTGGCCCTGTGATGGACTGGTGACCTGTTCAGGGTGTACCCTTTCGCCCAATGTGTGCTGGGATAGGCTCCAGCAGATCCCCATGACTCTAATTAGAAATAAAGCGGGTATAGAAAATGGATGGATGGATGTTGTTATGATGCTTTATGTAGTTTATTGTTGTGTCATTTCACTGTCTACAGCATCAGCTATATATGATCGAAATGACAATGAAAGCTTCTTGACTTTAATAATAAATTAGAGGTCTGATGCACAAATCAAATGATGGACTATCAAATGATCACCTTTCAATAGTTGTTTTACCTAAATGCTTAAGGTTTATATATATATGTTGTTGTAATTTGCTAAATTAATAATTTCTGCATACTAGGGTAGGGTAAGGGTAGTTTTTCTATATTGACTTACTAAACGGCTTATTAAGCAGTAGCATTTAATGGATTCCTACAACCTCACCATGAAGTTGTTCATTATTATGAATAAACAATTCCTGTGTGTTCTTTATTTTATGAGCATTAAACATCAACGTAGTTATGAATAACTCATCCCTCATGCTCAGTCTTCGCAAGGTTTTGCCAGTCCCGCATTGTACATCTCTGAGAACAGATAGTTATGGTGTACGATCTGAGCATTTCTGTCGCAATACCAATTAAATCAGAAACATTTCCTTTTTTTTTTTATTTAGCTCATCACACCAGTCTTCCTTTTATCTCTTTTATGACAGAGTGATAAATGCTGACAATGTAAGGGGTTTTATGCTAATGTAATTATTATCGATGTATCTCTGGCAATTTAGTAATGCCTGAATCTGTCACATCAGTAATATATTTTTTTTTTTTGCTTGCACATGCACATGCCTGGAAAGATCATATCCTTTCTATATCCACAATTATATCTTTGAGACATTCAATTAACACCAATATACTGTGATATTTTTAGACTAGGTTATCATACTGTGGAAATTTCAAACCATAACACCTCTACTGTTTGACTATATGATTATTTCCCTTCCATATATGGATCGTTTTCGGTCAAGTTGATCTAACTGACTTTACCTAGTCTTGTCAAAAAAAACTTGTTTATCCACTGACAAACTATACAATGCAGTCAAAAAACAAAATTGCTTAATATTGCTCCACAACTCACTCCCTGAATGCAGCAATTCATCGCAATAGTCCACTGAATAACGGCAAAGAGAGAGAAGATTGGGTCTTTGTTGATGCAGTGGAAAAAATTCCAAATATCTCTTTCTCAGTAGCATAACACCAAAGGTAAACCCTCTTCATTTTCTCTCATCAAATGAAAAATTCTTGAGCCTGTACCTATCACCAAGCATGATTACCTTTTCTTCTTTCCAACGGTGATAGACTCTGGTACAGCATTAAATATCATGGCCACAGACCTAGCCCAAGTACCCACTCAGCTAATGTATTCACCTGCTTGACCTATTGGAAAAGGTCACTTATAAGAAGTCCCCTTTCTTTCTCATTTCCATCTACAGGGTTGTTCTTAGCCTATCCCACTAACAACGACACAACACAAACACAAACAGTGTTTATGTAGGGAGAAATGCACATATACAAGGCACACACCTTCACAGTTCACCCCTTGTTACACCCTTAACGGCAGGGTGGGGTCACCTGAAACATTGTGAAGGAAAAAGCCTTAAGGACAGGACCCAATCAATCTGTTCAACTCTCATTGAAGAATTCCGCTCCCTTTACCCAGTGCATCCCACTCCCTATCCAAGGGTTGTCTCTAATATGTCCATCACACATCACCCCTGGAGATGAGTGTCAGTGGTGAGATAGTGGGGTTTGTGCAGTCATGTCCCGTTATATCTGAAACACCACTCTGGCAGCCACGACAACTCCAGAGTCCATTCCCAATACTTTGCAATGCTCCCACTCACCTTCCTACTGACTTGCACCTGCTACCCATTAACCCTCTGTATATTAATCACACCATTTACACTCCCTCCCTGGTTTTGCCGGTCCACCGAATCTCTGAGTGCTAATTTCTGGTGTTGCTTCTATGGTTCCAAACTGGCCTTCATTCATGGTATTGTTTCTATATTGTCTGTCTACCAGTGTAGATTGTTTTAATGAACATTCTTGCAAGTGTATTTAACTGCCTCTGCCTCATCATGACACCATTCTTAACCTTGTATCTGTGTGGTACTGAAAATGCTTTGAGGAAATCTCTGTTCAAGTAACGTAACACAGATTGTTATTTAAAGTCAGAGAAAACAAAGACGCTTATGATTTGACCTGCTTTACATTCTCCTTGGCTGGAGATTGTCTTAAATGTGAGGATTGCTTGAGAAGAGGCAGTCAGATGTTCTGAACTCCAGCTGGACAGCAGAGTTGCTGTTTTTACTTCCAATCCACTGAGGATCGGGTGTGTGCACAAAGACAAAAGGTTCCTCAGGTCAACAAGGTCCTCTTCCAGCCCACAAGCAATTACATCCTGTAAATGTCAGCATGTGCAGTAAGCCAAAGAAAAACCAAGAAGGTTGTATGACCTAGGGCTCATATTCCCACAACTGACACAACCTGCCTAGTCTCTCATGAACTGTCTGTTCGAATCAGTTTCTCTAATTTACAACTTGTGCATATTATTATGGTTATTGGAAATAATTTATGGTAACCCTTCCTTTTGTTATTCCTTTGTGCATTGTACACTAAGACTGCACACTGTTTTTATTTTTTTTTAGCCACCCACACACTACAGTGTGATTCAAGTCCTGCATCTAAGGTGCTGAACAAAAAAGACCTCGACTGGCATTATACATTTTGGCCTCAAGTGCAAAAACATTCTCAGAGATCATGAAAGTGACTCCTACACTTATGAATACTTATTAATGAGCAAGTATTTAGGAGTGCTTCAGAGGTGTCTAAATCTGACTGGACTGAGATTTAAATCTTAACCTTATTGAACTAATCCTTATTTAAATGATAGAATTTATCAATATATACATGCTGCTTTTACAAAGTCTGTGGCTTCTTGGGATTTCTACATTTTGTGATCCGTGTCGGGTATTTTGATCATGTATGCTGTCTTGCAGTCTGCAGTGGGCAACACGATGGGATATGAAACATTAGTCACCGCTACCATCTCAAGCCAAACCGTTTTCTTATCCTTGCCAATTCACGACAAACACAAATCTAATCTTTATTCTTCTTTTATCTTAGATCCATCTCAGGTAGTGTTTCTATTTGTCTCCAGTGGAGTTTGCAATTGAAGAGGGAACAATTCCGACAATGTCATTAACTGGCTAAATTAAACAACCTTTAGTAAATGAGTAGAAGCTGTAGTGGAATTAGAATGAAATAAGCAGTTACTGAATGTGAGAGACATTATACAGTACTGTGAAAAGGTTATATAGATTATTAGTATTATATTAATTGTACATTTAGTATATTAATTGTACATTTTTATCCATTTACAAAATGCACAGTGAGCAAAGATCATTATTTGATGTGACTACTCTTTGGCTTCAAATCAGGGATTTTGTAGTATCAGATTCAGGTGTATGATTAACCAATTATGCCAAGCAGGTGCTAATGACCATCAAGGTCATATGTAGGTTGAAACACAGTCATTAACTGAAACTGTGTAGGAGCTTATACCTAAGTGAGGAACAGCCAAACTCTGCTACTAAGGTGAGGTTGTGGAAGACAGTTTCATGTCACAGGTCATACACCATGGCAAGACTGAGCACAGCAACAAGACACAAGGTAGTTCTACTGCATCAGCAAGGTCTCCCCCAGGCAAAGATTTCAAAGCGTTACAAGATGTTCTGTTCGAGCTGTTTTGAAGAAGCACGAAGAAACGGGCATGTTGAGGAGCGTAGACACAGTGGTCAGCCAAGGTAACTTAATGCAGCATTTTTCACACCTGCCTAAAACTTTTTCACAGTACTGTTAAAAGAAGAAGAAGAAGAAGAAGAAGAAGAAGAAGAGGACTGGTTGGTTTTATATGCATTTTTGGTGCACATCTATTGGCTCATACTATGATACCAAGGTGAAGTTAATCAGTTGACATCAATCCAGCCGTATTTTATTCACCTATGATTAGCGTGAATATATGATTATATTTAACAAAAGCATTCTATGTAATCTTCTACAACTAGTTTTAAGAGGAAATTTCAGAACCTTTGCATTCCATGCATTGCAGACATGGCCATTTTATTTATTCATCGGTTTTCCCAGCACAATTATTCCTCTTTGCTTTTAAAAAGGTTTGAAGCACCATTTACCCAAGAGGAAAATGCCAACTGCCATTAACAACCTTAAAAAGGCTGAAAATCTTTTAGAGCTCAGTTTAAAGAAATCCATTTTCTTCTTTTACAATGCAGCACAAACTATTTGAAATGCACAAATGTCTGAGATTTCATAACCTTCACTCTTTGATTGTGAAGGAGCCAGAAGACGGAAATGACAAAATTACAGAATTATTGGCAAAATTATGGTAAATGCTATTATAAACTATTGAAGGAACATCTAACCAACATTAATTTTAAACAACAGTATTGGCCATCAGACATACTAATACAGTTTTGTTGAGGTTGAAGGTATTTAGGAATTGGATGCACAGCTGTGGGACTGGAAATCACAAATCATTTGCTCTTTTCTGTCAGATATTTTTTGACTAATTGCTTACCTTTATCATATTAGGTTATGTAAAACATTCAATTCTTCGTAAATATAAAGGACATTATTTCCATTTTCATTATTTACTGTGATCCAGTGTCACCCAAATGAGGATGAGGTTCTTTTCTAAGCCTGGTTCCTCTCAAGGTTTCTTCCTCATATCATCTCAGGTAGTTTTTTCCTCACCACCGTCACGTCAAGCTTGCTCATTAGGGATAAATGTTAGAGATAAATAGTAACTTAAAACTTTTTTCTATGTTCCTATACTTCTGTAAAGCTGCTTTGAGACAATGTCCGTTGTTAAAAGCGCTATACAAATAAATTGAATTGAATTCAGGAGCATCACAAAGCAGGAAAAAGAGCTCTAGTTACAAACAGTTTATTTGTAAAAGATTCATTCAATTTGTATTCAAGCATGCTGTCAAAGCAAGCTGCGGCTCCTTCTGTTTATACATTAATTCACCATTGATATCAAATCACACACACACACACACACACACTCACCAGATGAGAAATTAGCAGAAGCCTAGAATGTTAATCATGATTACTCCAAAACAACCACAGGAAATGGACGGCCTATGTTCAGCTAATCTTTTTTTTTATTTATCAGTTTATTTTATGACAGTCAGTCCTTTGTGCTGTGCATTATTGCAAGCGAAATAAGCAATTAGAATTTGTGCTAATCCCTGCGCTTGAAAAGAGTTTGATTTGTAAAGTTAAGCTCATTTTATGCCAGACGTGGTAAGCCCATAAGCCTATTTTACACCAGGCACAGTATGCAGTGTGGCACCGCCTTCAGTTTATTCCCTTGTTATTGAATGCGCATGACACCTTTACTTTTTTTTGCTTGAGCCATAATTTAGTCATCGAAAAACAATACAGAGTACAATATACATGTTATATTTTGCAGTCTATGCCTACAAACAGCACATGGAGATTTCAGCCTTTAGCCATAGACTAGATGCTATAGAGTTCAAACTGTCGAAGCATGTAGAAGTAAAAATCATATTGGATTAACATCCAGTGGTAATCTATGATTACAAGGGGGGGACCCCATTAAAAATGTATAGTATTTTAAAGCAATCCCCTTCTAAGTACTCTCAGTGTGATGTAATGCTTGGTTTTGTCATCTTTTGTCATGTGGTGTACCGCCTCCTGTGTTTTTCTAGATTTCTTCCACGGGGCTGAATCCTTACCACTCATTTTTGATCTCAATAACGAAAAGAAGTCTCAAGGAGCGAGATCTTGCAGGTTTGAGGGATATAAAGTGATAACCACGATGTTTCTGGTTAAAAACCTGTTGCTTGACAATGCAGTGTGTACAGAGGCATTGTCGTATATACTGGGAATTTTTTAGTCTGCCCTTGTACATGTACAAAAATGTAACATTGTTTATGGGCAAAGCGATGCCAGTGTATGCCAAACATGGAGAAATGGCATCAGTAAAATGTAACAGTGGTTGCAAGTGAAAGGTTACTGACTTTGTGCTTCGAAAGACAATGACAGGATAGCTGCTAAATTGACTGAGGACCACTAAAACTCATTGTAAGCTTCAAAAAACAGGGTAGTGCTGGTATTTTGGAAGCTTAATTGTCAAAAAACAGTGCATAAATATGCAGAACTTGGTGTAAGACGCATAGATTCTGTAACTCTGAGTAATGAAAACAGCAATATTGACGGAGTCAGATCTTTCACCATATTTTCTACATCTGGACAGTTTTCTGTTAAGCCTGAGGATACCTTTAACCTTCTGCCAGCTGTTAGATACACCCAGGTTTCCATGACGATAGAGGTAGACAAATCATTAGGTACAATGATTCATTTGCATGGTAATAAAACAGCCAGTGAATATAACAGACACTTCACAGGAGGAAGAATACTTCAAGGTGCAAACATTGTTTCATGATGAAATTCCCATTTTCTTTATATAGGAACATCATCACACATACTGCTATAATGATGAGTGTAGTTTGATGGAATCCAGCATCTCTCATCACCTTCCCAATCACCAGATTTAAACGCATAGGAAGTGCAGAGTTATAATTAGATCCTTGATATTAATGTAATGTTAGAGGTTTCCGGTTTATTGGTTACACATAGAAATGTTACTTAGTACAAAGGACATTTATATGAAAAAGTTATGAAAGCACACATAATAACCATAATCAGATCTTGTAGTGTCATAAACAGATAAAATAAATTATAATACATTACAGTGCAGGGGGGAATGACATTCAGCAATAGACCAGCAATAGTTTACACAATGCATGCGTTTTTATAAAATACTAATGCCCATAAGTTATTTTATTACAGCTTTGTGAATACAACAGATTTTGCTGAAGAAGTAGAAGACAAAAAAAGAAGAAGATGATGACAAAGAAGACGACGAAGAAGATGAAGAAGTAGACGATGAAGAAGAAGATGTAGGAGTAGACAAAGATGAAGAAGATGAAGAAGAATCATATTAATAATAATTTCGATGTGAACTGCAGGTTTTTGCCATAGATTGGTTTTTCAACATGATAATGGCCCCATCCAAGTTACCTAAGATGATTGACAGATAATGTTTCGCAATCTCTGACTCGAATTTGTACCCTACTGAAAATCTGATCTGATCTGGTGTCCTGGGTCAACATTCTAGATGCAACACTGTCCCCTAGTGGCCGTGCTGAGGAATTCGGTTTGTGTGGCGGATTATGCATTACACGTCTTGTATTGTTTTGATTGCTCTTGCTCTTGCTTTGATTTCATTTCATTCACCTTCCTAATATTGTGTTGGTCTCCCTTTTCCTGCCAAGACATCCTTGACCCGTCCTGCACTGTGTATTCTGACACCTTTCTATCAGAACCAGCATTAACTTCTTCAGCAATTTGAGCAACAGTAGCTCGTCTGCTGGATCGGATCACACGGGCCAGCCTTCGCTCACCACGTGCATCAATGAGGCTTGGCCGCCCATGACCCTGTCGCCGGTTCACCACTGTTCCTTCCTAAACTTTTGATAGATACTGACCACTGCAGACCGGGAACACCCCACAAGAGCTGCAGTTTTGGAGATGCTCTGATCCAGTGGTCTAGCCATCACAATTTGGCCCTTCATCAAACTCGCTCAAATCCTTACGCTTGTCCATTTTTCCTGCTTCTAACACATCAACTTTGAGGACAAAATATTCACTTGCTACTTAATATATTCCACCCACTAACAGGTGCCATGATGAGGAAATTATCAGTTTTATTAACTTAACCTGTCTGTGGTCATAATGTTACGCCTGATCAGTATATATATATATATATACTGGATAATTCAGAGAAACCAATCAGCTTACAACATGTGTCCTTGGACTTGTATATGTTTAGTTTTATATATATGTATATGTATATATATACGTATATATATATATATATATATATATACATATATATGTATATGTATATATATACGTATATATATATATATATATATATATACATATATATAAAACTAAACATATACAAGTCCAAGGACACATGTTGTAAGCTGATTGGTATCTCTGAATTGTCCAGTGTGTGTGTGTGTGTGTGTGTGTGTGCCCTATTATGGGCTGGTTCTCTGTCAAGGGTTTCCACCACCTTGTACCCTGAGTGCCCTAGGATAGACTCTGGGCTCCCTGCAACTCTGAGTAGGATAAGTGGTATAGAAAATGGATGGAAGGGCATGTAGCTTTATTAATAACTTTAAGTTCATATACAATGGATGTTATAAACATGTTTAATTTAAGTAACACTTTATGTAATGGTAACTGTACATGACAGCACACTCTAAATGCTTTATAAGAAAGAATATGAATAAAACATGCAACATTACAGATTGTTCATATAACCTGCCATATGCAGCTGTGTATGCAAACATCACTGCACCATGCTGGATTACTTTCATGATTGAAACTAATTCTCCTTATTGAACATAGAAACTAATAATAAACTCCAGCAATTTCATCTCAACCCGTTTTGTGACATTCTCCATCTATTTGTCTTCCAATCTCACTGCAGGAAGGCTCTGCTCCTTTACTCACAGGAGTGAAATGAACATAGTGACATTTATTCATTTAGCAGACATTATTGTTTATTAACATTTAAAACCAGTGTTCTATAAAATGATGTTCTGGCTTTTAGGTCTTAGATGCCTTACTGGTTATCAGGTCTCTCAGTCTAAAAATGTTATGAACAGTCATCCATTTCTCTCTTATGCTCTTGCTCTTGTTTTGATCCACTGCCCTGCGCAATGTTTGTGCACATTCATATTCTTTCTTGATTGAGCATGATTGATTGAGTTTACCCCTACATATTAATCAATACATTAGGTAACAAACATGTCCCTAAGCTGGTGGTTATTCATGCATGAATTCATAAGTAGTTAAGGTTAGCTGTTCATTAGTTTGTGATTATACCATATTATAATGGGGCATGCGACTGTGTCACATTATAACATAGTATTTTTAAGCAATCCCATTTACTTAATGGTAAATTAAGCAATCGCATCTAAGCTCATGTTTCAAAGTAATTAGTGCACCACTATCATCAGTGTAGTGTTTCTTGATATCTTCAAAGTTTAAAAGCATATACATCTCAATGTTGAAAGCTATTGATCCAGAGAGAGGTACACAACAATTTCCAGAACATTAGACGTGGCATGGAACACAGTGAAGGTCAGCATCAAGTGAAGAAAATTGGACTCCACAGTGAAATCGCTACAAAACAGAAATTTACAAAAAGGACAAGACAAAAACTTAGGAGGCTATGGTGATATTAAAGAAGGTTTTGAAAAAAAATGAATTAGAGCGGAGACTGCGAACCAGACCTTCTCGTCCATCATCAGTGCCTGACCTCATGCATGCGCTTCTAGAGGAAGGTCCAAAAATCCCCATAAACACACTCCTAAACCTTGTGGAAAGCCTTCCCAGAAGAGTTGAAGCTGTTATAGCTGCGAAGGGTGAGACAACTCCATATTACATTCATTTGCATGTAAAGACAGACGTCCCAAAACGTTTGGCAATATAGTGTATCATTTTATGGATATCTAACTAACTCTATAAAGTTTGTTGTTCCTTGGCTGCTTCTTCTCTTTGGAGCTGCCTGATCCATCCTGATGCCTTACTTCTGGTTGGAGTCTCATTGCTTGGAGGTGCTCACTTCTGTCCATGAGGACATTCTGGAGATACACCATGGCGGTGTCTTTTAACTGCTATCACTGCAGTCAGGTTTCACACTCAGGTCTCCATCATTGAACATTTGATGGATTCTGCATTTTATGTTAAATCTATAATGAATTCAGAAATTACGCCAATTGCTCAAACAATTCCACTGACTATATCCACTTGCAGAAAGGACATTATTTAATCACACTCTCTTGTATCACTCAGATGAGGTTTGGTTCCTTTTTGGGTTCTGGTTCCTCTCAAGGTTCATCTCAGGGAGTATTTCCCTCACCACAGTTGCCTCTGTTTTGCTCATTGGGGATAAATATGAAGCTAAATTTGAAGCTTTGTCATTTTTATTTTGAATTGTAATTTTCCCGTAAAGCTGCTTTGAAACAATATCCATTGTTAAAGCGTTATACACATCAATATTGAATTGTTGAACCATGGAAATCGTTGCTATGCTCTTTTTAGTCTGTAGCTGACTCTCAGAGAAAGTTCATGTGGTCAAAATAGCACCCATTAATCCCTTGCAGTGAAATCCATTTGAGTCTCTTTTTCTTGAAAGCGTTCCAAACCCACTTGACTCTGCAGACATGTGTTCTTAATTTTAACCAGGGTTTTTATCCACTAATCAGTGGTTTACTGACATTCATTTGCTTTAGAAAAGTCTGTGAACCATCGACAGGCTATTAGAAGAACCAGCTGTATGTGACTAAAGGCTTATCTGGCTATTACTGAGCCTTCTTTGATTGGAGCAGGGGATCATTTCCAAAAAAAAAGTGAACATTAGATTAAACAGAGCATCAGCTTCTGTCCTTCACTGTCAGGGGAATTTGTGGCTTTACATATTTCTAGGTAGTGTTGTTAATTTAGAAACCTGCTGAATTCAGAGTGGCTGTAGAGAAAAGTGTTATTAATGCATGAAGTGCGTGTTCAAAAGGTTTCTTGAAATTAAGCTATTTAAGAGTACATTTCATTAAAAGAAAAAGTAGATAGCCTCTGGATATGGTGCACTTATACTCTAATAGCTGACTATGTATTATTCATCTAATCCTAAAAGTTACGGCTTTCTCCTCGTGCAGTACAAATAAATTATGTTATAACATGACCGTCCTTTTAAATGATAGGGGTATAACCAATATAAAATGTCAAACAACCTTTTTTGTTTATTTCTCCAAAGCTAAGGGTCATCCACAGTTTTGTATAAATCCACAAGTCACTCATTTTCACACTCATGATCACCTCTCTCTCTGCACCACAAACCTCAAATGGAAACTTTCTACTATGTATGAATATTATACACATTTACATAATACATATCATCCGTATTATAATACATATTATATAGTAGTAAGTTATATAGACTTTTACGTTTGAGAGCTTAAATTACAACAAAGCCATGTCAAACATTCAATAACTATTTTCTGTCATTCACATTCAGATGATTATCATCCAGTCAGTAATGTAGAATGGGACTGAAGTGCAATAGGCCAGATGTGCATGCCCAGATATAATATGGGGGCTGCTGCTGCATGGGAGCAGAGATCAGGGGCTACAAGGGCAACAGCATTCATTTGCCTGCTTTCTGAGCTTTTTGGGCTGATTTGGTGATTTTGCCGCTCCCACCAATTTTCTTTTCTACATTCTTGATGACCCCAACCGCGACGGTTTGTCTCATATCTCGCACTGCAAAGCGTCCTGTAAATAGACCCAGACATAAACATTATACTCAGAAAATATAATACTGGAACATTTATCCATCTGTAGTTTCACCTCTGAGAGAAGATCAAGAAACATGCTTGATATGTTTTTGTAATAAAGAAATATATAGACACTTACCACCCACTTTAATAGGAGTCCTTGAGATGACCACCTGCTCACTTATGCAGTTAATCAAGTTACGGCATCAAAATGCACACAACCAAGCAGGTCAAGAGCTTCAGTTACCGTTCACATTAAACATCGGAATAGGGAAAACGTGTGATCTCTGTGACTTTAACTGTGGCATTGGTGCCAGATGGGATGTGTTGAGCATTTCAGAAACTGCTAATCTCCTGGGAATTTCACCCACGACAATCTCTAGTGCTTACACAGAATGGTGCAAAAAAACTAAAAATGTCCTACGTGTGGAGGATCTGCAGGCAGAAACACCTTGCTGATGAAGGAGATCAATGATCAATCAAGATCAATTTTATTTCCTAAAATAGCCAGATTGGTTTGAGCTGCCAGGAAAGAGCTATATATATATATACACACACACTCATATAACGGAGTTAAACGTCTTTACAAGCATGGTGAGCAGAAAAGCCATTCAGAACACACAAAAAAACCTTGCAGGAAATCCATCCTACAACAGCAGAGGACCACATTGGGTTCCACTCCTGTCAGCCAAGAACAGGAATCTGAGGCTATCACGGGTACAGGCTCACTTTTCCGGATGCCTTTCTGCTCATCACTGTGGTAAAGAGTGATTATTTGAGATACTATATCCATCCTGGCAGCTTAAATTGGACCCATCTCATCAGCAAGGTGTTTCCAACCACAGAACTGTCACTATTCGGTCGAAACTCTAGAGACTGTTTCATGTGAAAATCCCAGGATATCTGAAATACTCAAACCAGACCAACTGGCACCAACAACCGTGCCACAGCTAAAGTCACAGGGATCAGATATTTCCTTCATTATGATGTTTGATGTGAACATTTTATGCATTGTGCCGCTTCAACATGACTGGCTGATTAGATAACTGTAGAAATGAGCAGGTGTTCCTATTAAAGTGGGAGGTGACTACAATTTTGTTTTTGGTATTATTTATTGCATGGTGAACCAGATTAGACCGTTTTAACCAAGACTGGCTGGCCAATTAGATCAGTGATGAGATGATCAGATGAGTAATGCCATGCTTGTGTCAAATCCGCAGTCAGTAAGGTTTAAAATAATAATAATGATGAATTTGTAATCTAAAACGAATGTTGTTGATGCTAAAATGAATGTTGGTGAATGCTATAAAAGTATTCACTCACCCAAAGGAGGGTACTGAGAAAAACTCTCCACACACATGGGTTTCCCTGGAATCATGTCCACAATGGCAGCATCTCCAGACTTCAGCGACTTGGGGTTGTCCTCCAGCTTCTTCCCTGAGCGACGGTCAATCTTCTCCCTCAACTCAGCAAACTTGCAGGCGATGTGAGCCGTGTGACAGTCGAGGACGGGGGAGTATCCTGCACTGATCTGCCCTGGATGATTTAGAATGATAACCTAATAAATAAAAAAGAAGAGACAGAGAGAGGAACAATGGTACAAAAACAGAAATTAAAAAACAGTGGTCACTAGAAGCAGCAAGTGTGTAGCACAACCGTTAGTGTATTGCATGTCCTAATAATTGAACTATAGTACATGCGAAACAATTCTGAGACTAGATTGTTGCAGCTGATTAAAATTAGTTGACTTTTCTATTTCCAGTTTATCTGACCTGTGCTGTAAAGCCTGAAGCTTCCTGAGGTGGATCTGACCGGCTATCCCCACACACATTCCCCCTGCGAATGTCCTTCACCGACACATTCTTCACATTGAATCCTACATTATCACCAGGTACCGCTTCACTCAGCGACTCATGGTGCATTTCCACAGACTTCACTTCTGTGGTGATATTGACAGGAGCAAAGGTCACAACCATGCCTGGACGCAGGATGCCAGTCTCCACTCTGCCCACTGGTACTGTCCCGATGCCTAGGGAAGGATGCAGTGAGATAGACATCAAGCAAATGCTCTTGAGTCTTTGAGGCATTTTTAACTCCCTTGTACAAGCACAATAAAAGCACTGGATTTGTTATAAAATCAAACTCGGATATCTCAAAGATATTCCTAAGTACAGTATATGCAGGTGTAGTGGAAATTTTAACAAGTAACATAGATGAATAAGTAACCCTTTAGGAACTTTGGTGTGTGTGTGTGTGGCAAGGAAGATGTTAACCAGGTGGCTGTCAGTACCAGGAGCGACTCTACTCGTGGAATGCAAGAACATCGTATATCTTGTCTTTCTATATGCTATAGCTCCTTTTATGGAAGTGAGATGTACCATTCTACAAGAGTTTCGTGCTGTTGGTCACGTATACATTTGGTTTAGGATGCACCTAAAAGTTCTATATAAGGGGGACCCGTGAAAAAGGGCTTTGCCTCTCCGCTGTGTAATTTTATTGCACTGTGTTTGAGATGCCTTTTGCTGCGGCAAAATAAAAATTCCTTTCTTATCTCTTTGCTTTAACTTGCACCATTGTGTCCGTGTGTAGTTTGTTAATTATTTCAAGTCAGAGTGCAGACTTGCCACCACACAGGCCACTCTTAAGCCATATACAAAAATACTCTATATTTACTATGAAATCTAAAAATACACAGGGTTTGGGAGTTGCTGTGCAAACACTAAAATGTGATTCAACTAATAGCCAGATATTTCTTCTATATTTCAATTATTTCAAGCGTACAAGCTATGGCTAGGTATTCGACAACGTTACATTTTCCATTTTGTAATTAGTTGGTTAATACAAAAGTGTCAAAAAATGATTTTGTTTATTTTATTTCATTATCACCTTTGCTCATCTGTGTCCAGATATTTTTGCAAAATTGTTCAATTCAGTTCAAAATTATTTCTTTAGCAGAGGACATTACCACAAAGCATCTATTCAGAAATATATGAATTTAGAATATAAATGATAAAGTTTTTCATTTAAATTAGATCCTAATGACCGAGTCAGAAGCAACAGTGGCAAAGAAAACCTCCCTGAAATGAGAAAATTGTTGAAGTTAGGATTCAAAGCACAAATTAGAGCATAATTATGTCTAGTGTGGTAGCTGAAATGGTTAAGGCTCTGGGTCGTTGACCAAAAGCACGGCCAATTTGCCACCATTGAGCCCTTGAGCAAGACCCCCAACCCACCCTGCTCCAGGGGTGCTGCATCATGGCTGACCCTGCGCTCTGACCCCAATCCCCAAGGATGGGATATGCAAAGAAAGAATTTCACAGTGCAGTAATGTATATGTGACAAATAAAGACAACACCATATACAGTATATCAAAACCGGATGCAGACCTCCAATTTTGTAAACATCCTGCAGTGGAAGACGTAAAGGCTTGTCAGTGGGACGTGAGGGAGGCATAATCGTGTCCAAGGCCTCAAGCAGAGTGATTCCACTGGCATGCTGTTCCTTCCTCTCAAGTTTCCAGCCTTTAAACCATGTCATCTGGAGAGTACAAGGGTTTACATATTCACATTTTGTACCCCTGTATAATAAATCAGCTAAAATATAATGCATGCAGCCATGACCACATTCTTAAAACTTACATTAGTGGAAGGTTCCAGCATGTTGTCCCCATGCCATCCAGAAATAGGGACAAAGGGTACAGAGGCAGGGCTGTACCCAATCTTCTTGATGTAAGCACTGACCTCTTTAACAATCTCATCATAGCGCTTCTCGCTGTAAGAAGGTTCCGTGGAATCCATTTTGTTGACGGCAACAATCAGCTGCTTGACACCCAAGGTGTATGCAAGCAGGGCATGTTCACGGGTCTGTCCGTTCTTAGAGATACCTGCCTCGAACTCACCTACCCCAGCTGCCACAATTAGAACAGCACAATCTGCCTGGAGGTAGAGAAAAAGCATAAGCAATGCCACAGCGATGGCACCATCTCTACCACACGTAGTAGTATCTCTTTCTCTGCATTGTCTATCGATGCCATCGCTGAGTAAGCATAAGTAGCTTCATAGATCAGGACTAAACCACCATTAGAGCTTAATTATGTATAAAGCTTTTCTATATCTTTCATCTTCAACCTTTGCATGGCAGACAGATTCACCTGAATGATGTAAATCAAATATCCTTCAGATATCAGGCAAATTATTGCTATTTCTTCATCATGTCCATTGCATTCTAGGGTTATTTTGTCTTATTTTGTATTTAATTAAGTACTAAAAATTTGCATATCCTGTACAAGGAAAGTCAAACTCATTCATTTCAAACAATTTAAGATTTACAGGAAATACACAAAAATGAAATATGGACCGATTTAGTTATTCCAAACTATACATTATTTTTGTTCGTTTCCAATCGAGACTATTCAGTGACAATACAACAATGTCAAAGGCTCAACTTTGTCTTGCAGAACATTCAATATTTATCCACACGTCTTCACCTGGGAAGTCCCTGTAATCATGTTCTTGATGAAATCTCTGTGTCCTGGAGCATCGATGATGGTGATGTAGTATTTAGAGGTTTCAAACTTCCACAGGGAGATGTCTATTGTGATGCCTCTCTCTCGCTCTGCCTTCAGCTTGTCCAGAACCCAAGCATATTTAAATGAACCTTTCCCCATCTGAGCAATAGAGGAGACATCATCTTTAAACAACAAACGTATATCTTTCACTAAAAAGCTATTATATAAGAGAAACAGAATACTGATGCGGTATACACTATGAGCATATTTTCTTAAAAGAAAACGAAAAACTCTACTGAATATTTAAATAAAAATCTGAAAGCTATCTATAACCTTAACAATAGCCACCAATATTTTTGCAGTAAATAAAAGTGTGTGCATTGTAATAAGCTAGGTACATGTGCTGATAAATGTACTGTATCAGGAAATGCCATGTCATTAGCCCTTTGTCCATTTTCCTCCATAATCACAAAAGTGCCTTAAAGCTCATGCTACAAATAATGATAACCAGCTCTCAGAAATCTTTATTCTCGTTTCACTCAGTCCAAGGATTCAACCAATTTAGCCTTTTAATGCTCTTTTTCGAACCCCTTGAGAAAACACGGACTCTGTTAAAAGAGTTAACCTCAATTTTAGTCTTACCTCTGCAGCCTCCTTCTCAAATTTCTCGATGGTTCTCTTGTCAATGCCCCCACACTTATAAATGAGGTGGCCAGTGGTGGTGGACTTCCCAGAATCGACATGACCAATCACAACTATATTAATATGGATCTTCTCCTTCCCCATAACGAAGGAATCACAGATGTAAAGAAGATAGAAATGGTCCACCCACAGTTTCCCTGCAGTGCACCTGATAGACAATAAGACCTTTTTAAAATGAGTTTATAAACATGCCCCGCTCTCATACACAATACCCATGTATTATCAATAATCTTAGTCATAAAGATGAACCTGATAATACGCATCGAAAACTAAAATGATCTATGAATTCTACATCAGAAGCATGTTTAAATAGTCCGAGGCAGTTTCCTTTGGTCACTTACCCGCAGCTGGACACAGGCAGCTGTGTGTGTGCTGGTTCTGTACACTCAAGAACACTGGGACTGGCAAGCTCTGTCTGTGCCAATGAACGCAATGCAGCACTTTAAGGGAAGAGGGAGGTTGGGAGAGAGAGAGGGAAAGTGTGTGTGAGAGAGAGAGAGAGAGAGAGAGAGAGAGAGAGAGAGAGATGCTAGAGAACTGCAAAGGCAGCAGGACAAAGTAAGAAGCTAGAGATGGGAGAAAAACACCACACACAACCTCAGTGACTCAGCATGATGACCCAAATCTCTTCAGTTTTAAAATTTGATGAATCACTTTTTCCCCCCTAAGTAGGCCTGGTATGCACCGTTGAGACCAGCATCAGCATTTGTCATCTTTGACAAGATAAAACTCTAATTTAGTTTTGTATTCTTTATATTTTCTGAAGCACAAAAGAATATACAAAATATTCTAAGGATTACCCAGCACAGGCTGGCATTTATTCTTATATAAAAGAAACAACAAAGCAACATCAAGCCTGATTTAAGGCTTGCTCACATTTTTTTTTTTTGTTTGTTTGTTTAAAATGTAAATTTAATTAGGATGGGTGTTAAAAAAAAAAAAAAAAAAAATCACAAACACCTAACAGATATGGAGGAACTTGATTCGAGTCCATCTCAGGTTACACACGCCATGTAGTCTGAAAATCCAAAGCAAGTCATGACAGAAGTATTTTAAAGAAGAACTGTTTTGTAATCACTAAGCAAGCTGTACTAAGAACTAAGTACTAAGCACCCTATCCCTAACTGACCATCATGGCAGTCACAGATATTTTCAAAAAAATGCTAACAAACATGTTCAGGTACAGACATTACTCCATGAGGTCACTTGTACAAAATGGGATATGAACAACTACCTAAAACTTACTTTCCAGGGAAAAAAAAATAAGGTAAGGAACATTTGCCTGTACTATGATCCACAACCTGGAAGCTTTTAAGATCTTCTCAAACCATTACTTATACTTTCTATTGGAGTCCTGATTAGTCTTCAGGAGGCTGTGGTATGTGTGCGCACTTGTGTGTTCCCTCATACACCAAGCTTCTGAAAAAGCTCAAACAGAGAACCATCCATTCACACAGAAACAGTGCCTCACAACACATCACTTTCATCATAGCCTAGACCGTGGTTGGCCTAACATAAGCCTACTAATGTAAGCCTCTCAAGTCCATAAGAGTTAGATCCTCCGAATGTCTCCTGCTGACCATCACTATGTTCTGCGGCGTTTGGCTCCGCCAGGGCTGGATGGGTTTCCGGTGCTCAGTGTTTTTTCTGTGGCCCGATTTCGCTTCCGCTTCTCGCTGGCGGCCTCTTTGGAGCCACCACCTGACTCAACTGAATTCCCCTTCTCCCTCTCCCTCTCCCGCTCCTTCTCCTTCTCTCGGCCACTGCTTGAGCGCTCGGTCATCTTTACTGAAGAGTTGCTGCCTGGTAGGACAAAGACAAACCAACAGAGGCGAAATGAAACTTTTTTGGAAAGAGGGAACGTATGATTTTATATATTTATATAAATGGGCCTAATGTATTGTAACTGGATTTTTAGAACAGACCACACATACACTATATTCTCAAAAGTTTTGGGACACCCATCCAAATCACTGAATTCAGGCGTTGGGCTCGGCCCCTTAGTTCCAGTGAAAGGAACTTTTAATGCTTCAGCATACCAAGACATTTTGGACAATTTCATGCTCCTAACTTTGTGGGAACAGTTTGGAGATGACTCCTTCCTGTTCCAACATGACTGCACCAGTGCACAAAGCAAGGTCCATAAAGACATGGATGAGCGAGTTTGGTGTGGAGGAACTTGACTGGCCTGAACAGAGTCCTGACCCCAACCTGAGAGAACACCTTTGGGATGAATTAGAGTGGAGTCTGCGAACAAGGCCAAAACTGGGACGTCTGCTTTTACATGCACATGAATGTAATATGGAGTTGGCCCACCCTTTGCAGCTGTAACAGCTTCAACTCTTCTGGGAAGGCTTTCCACAAGGTTTAGGAGTGTGTTTATGGGAATTTTTGACCATTCCTCTAGAAGTGCATTTGTGAGGTCAGGCACTGATTTTGGACGAGAAGGTCTGGCTCACAGTCTCCACTCTAATTCATCCCAAAGGTGTTCTATCAGGTTGAGGCCAGGACTCACTCATCCATGTCTTTATGGACCTTGCTTTGTGCACTGGTGTGCAGTCATGTTGGAACAGCCATATGGCAAACCAGACATTAAAAACGGGGAAAAAATCACCAAAGTAAGCCGAGGCATGCACAAAGAGAGAGAGAGCGAGAGAGAGAGAGACAGCGAGAGAGGCGCTAGAGAACGGCAAAGGCAGCAGGACAAAGTAAAAAGAGACAAAAAGAGACTGAGGGTGTGGGAACCTTCTTCATGGGTGGCTGAGAGATCCCTCTCTTCTTTAAACTCTTCCTTTACATCATCCTCTGAACCTACTTTCCCTGTAGCAATTTAGAAACACATAACACACAGCGAATAGCTCAGACATCAGATCCTAAAAGGTACAACTTTCATGTAAACTATGAATCCTTGTTGGGGTTAGTACAACATTTCAGCTCACTAAGCTCCATCCTTTCATGTTGTGGTGGTGGTTTCATTATTACTTGCTCAAAATTATTCACATTTTACACTGCTGACTTACAATCAAAACTATGTATTAAACATCACAAGTAAAAAGGCAAAGGCAACTCACCCTCTCTGACCTCCTGTATTATGTCCTCAGGCAGGACAAAGCTCTTTTCAGAGTTGGGAAATGGGAGGATTTCCGACTCATGCTGTGGAGCACAGAAATGAAAGCTTGTCATGTTTAAAGCTTTTTTTAAATAATAATAATAATAATAATAATAATAATAATAATAATAATAATAATAATAATAATAATAATAATAATAATAATAATAATAATAATAATAATAATAATAATAATAATCACACCAAACATTGTATTAGATTCTTAATAGACAGGTTGACTCACCAGTGCCTGCATGTCATACATTGTTCCCAAGTGATCCCAGATGACCTTTGATGAGACCTGCCTTCCAATGTTTTGGCTAAATTTATCACGTATGCAAATCATGTGGAAATGACGATTGACCCCTGTTATTAAAAAAAAAACAAACAAAAAAAAAAACCACACACACACACCAAGAAGCCTTAGGGTCAGGACTCACTACAGTTCAGTACTGATAAAAGCAAATTATCAGTCATCATAATGTTTATTACATTATTACAATTATTAGATTACTTTCTGCATGTAATCATCCCCAGAGGAATACTGTGAATTGGATTTTAACACTGTAGTAGTTTGTAATGAAAAGCCAAGCATATGGAATCTAAATGTATAAAAGGTACCTACTTATTAATAATCATTCAGGGATGTCAAAGAACATTTTATTTAGCTCCCTTTATGTTTTCCCAGTTGGTTCTTTATAAATAACCAACTTTAATTACCTTGGAACAAATAGGGATACTATTTGCTCCAACATTATTACTAAACTGGATATACAACATATCCAATATATCTATTTACACATATCAGGCATAACATTATAAGCAGGTGAAGTAAATAAGACTGATGATCTCATCATGGCACCTGTTAGTGGGTGGGATATATTAGGCAGCAAGTGAACATTTTGTTCTCAAAGTTGATGTGTTAGAAGCTATACGACTGAATCATCTCCAAAACTGCAGCTCTTGTAGGGTGTTCCCGGTCTGCAGTGTTCAGTATCTATCAATCAAAAGTGATCCAAGGAAGGAACAGTGTTGAACCAGCGACAGGGTCATGGATGGTCAAGGCTCACTGATGCACATGGGGAGCGAAGGCTGGCCGGTGTGAACCGACTACTGTTGCTCAAATTGCTGAAGAAGTTAATGCTGGTTCTGATAGAATGGTGTCAGAATACACAGTGCCTCACAGTTTGTTCCGTATGGAGCCTCATAGCCGCAGACCAGTCAGGTGACCCCTGTGCACCACCAAAAGCGCCAACAATGGGCACATGAGCATCAGAACTGTAACACGGAGCACTGGAAGAAGGTGGCGTAGTCTGATGAATCAGGTTTTCTTTTACATCACGTGGATGGCCGGTTGTGTGTGCGACGCTTACCTGGGGAACACATGGCACCAGGATGCACTATGGGAAGAAGGCAAGCCAGCAGAGGCAGTGTCATGCTTTGGGCAATGTTCTGCTGGGAAACCTTGGGTCCATGTGGATGTTACTTTGACACATACCACCTACCTAAGTGTTGCTACAGACCCTGTACACCCTTTCATGGAAACGGTATTCCCTGATGGCTGTGGCCTCTTTCAGCAGGATAACGCACCATGCCACAAAGTAAAAATGCTTCAGGAATGGTTTGATGAGAACAACAACCAGTTTGAGGTTTTGACTAGGTCTCCAAATTCCACAGATCTCAATCCAATCCAGCATCTGTGACAAACAAGCCTGATCCATGGAGGCCTTACATCTCAACTTACAGGACTTAAAGGATCTGCCTCTAACATCTTGATACCAAGTACCACAGCACACCTTCAGGGATCTAGTGGAGTCCATGTCTCGACGGGTCAGCGAAAGGGGGACCAACACAATATTAGACAGGTGGTCATAATGTTAGTGGACGTTTGACACAAAACAAAATACTGTGTAAGAGCTGTTACTTGTATTCATCCTATCTGGACTAGGCTTTGCTGCAGTGATGGAAGCATTGAACTCTTCTTGGTGCTTTTGTCACGTTACTTGTATGGTCTCCTTCTTTCATATTTTCACAGACCATAATCTGAACGTCATTAATGTGTGCTTGCCATATTATTGTGTTACCTTTAAGCCACCTGTAGTGTGCTAACAGTGGTGTATGGGAAGGCTGGTTTTGTTACTCGTTCAGTTTGCTAGTTAATTATCGGATTTTAGCCGCAAAGCGTTAACTAGCAGTGTATATCTAAATGAATCAACTAATTTATGAATCACAAAACGAGCCACATTAATCAAACTAAAGCGAAGTCACTGGTTACTCGCGCTGACTACTCTGATTGTGGAGTCTGTATCGGGAGAACTGGAGCTGGAGCTTGTTTACACTCCACACCGAGGCTTCAAGGCCTACTGCGGAGGGATTGCACAATGGAAGCAGAAGTGTAGCTTACCGACTGGCTTGTGACCCAACATCGCGTGAAAGAGACACACTTCCACCTCTTGACTCCATACCACTGACTCATCAGCAGCACAGGATTCTGAATCCACTTGTTTCTCGTCTGCTGAGACAACTTCAGCCTCCCCCATGTTTCTATTCAAGCGGCTTGGTTTCTCTTCTTCTACTAGACGATTT
Organism: Hemibagrus wyckioides; assembly: GCF_019097595.1. Taxonomy (NCBI): domain Eukaryota; kingdom Metazoa; phylum Chordata; class Actinopteri; order Siluriformes; family Bagridae; genus Hemibagrus; species Hemibagrus wyckioides. The sequence continues at coordinate 4,063,767 of NC_080724.1, forward strand.
CATGGTTTTGATCAGGGTTGCCAGATTGGACTGAAGTTTTCCAGCTACAACTACAGCTTAAAACCCGCCCATTTAAAATAAATAAATAAATACCAGCCCAAAAGGCATACTGTGATAACTAATAAAATAACTAATAACAGTTATAACAGTTAATAACTTTGTGATATTGGCTTAACGAGTACAACGATTACAACAACCGGCTAAGTCTGATTGGACAGGACTCTCCTCAACCTAAGGAGTGGCTAAACTGAACCATATTATTAAAATATATTACGCTTTAAAAAAAAATATAGTTTGTTTGAATAGAAGATTAATAAAATATCACGTTTATAGTCAAAAATAAAAATCCGCCAGGTGCATGAAAAACCAGCCCACACCCGCCCAATCTGGCAACACTGGTTTTGATTTGTTTCCATCTAAAGCAGCGTGTTTGTTGCCTTTCCGACCCCCAAGCGGCCTGGAGTGAGAATACACGCTTGGACTTCTTTGTACTCGTGCTTCTGGGCTGAATCAGGGAGAGTACCTTATTGAACAAGACAAGACAGATGGGCAAACTATTGACCTAAACTATATTGAACTATTGACTGTTGAAACTATTGTGATGCTCAGCTGTCATCTGTTTTACCTGGCTGCAAAAAAATCACCTAGCTGATGAAATCTCACCTTTTGCTTTTGACATTATATGCTTTGCAGAGTTAATGTGGGCTTAAGGTAAGTTGTCTTTGTCACCTAGGGGTAGGTGAGTTTGAGGCAGGTATCTCTAAGAACGGACAGACCCGTGAACATGCCCTGCTTGCATACACCCTGGGTGTCAAGCAGCTGATTGTTGGCATTAACAAAATCCACGGAACCTTCTTACAGCGAGAAGTGCAATGATGGTTCAAGGAGATTGGGTACAGCCCTGCCTCTCTACCCTTATGTCCCTGTTTCTGAATGGCATGGGGACAACATGCTGGAACCTTCCACTAATGTAGGTGTTAAGAATGTGTTCATGGCTGTATGTGAATGCATTATATTTTAGCTGATTTATAATAATACAAGGGGGGGGGGTGTGACCGCCGTGATACAGCACCCCTGGAGCAGGGTGGGTTAGGGGCCTAACTCAAGGGCCCAACGGTGCCAGCTTTCGGTCAACGACCCAGACACTTAACCACTTGAGCTAACACCACCCCAGCTTTATTTACAGCTGACACATAAGTGTTAGTTTTACTTATCAGACATTCTGCTTCCCACAGATCTCAACCGGGACAAAAGCATAAGATTTTGTGTGCAATTCTTCGGCAAGTTTGCCCACTTATTTAGGGCATTGTTTCGACAGCTGTCATTGGCTGTCATTGTCAAGCACCTGTTTTTGATGCCGAAAAACATCAGTGCTTTGTGTGTTCGCTTTGAGTAGGCTAATGGTTTAGAGGCCAATAGTTGCTACTAGACTTTTATAATCTACCAAATGGTGTATTAGAAGGTGGGAATTACAGAGAGGGGTAATAAAGTATTAGACCTTAATCATAACGAATCTAAAGCCAAATCTCAGCCAGACTCTTTTTCAAAGAACGTATAGTCTCCCTAAATTAGTGGCAATTTGGTGTAGACAATCCACCTACTAGCATGTTTTTGGGAGGTGGGGGGAACCTGGAGAACCCAGAGGAAACCTACACGGATATTAAGGAATCATGCACAGACATTAACTTCAGCTTATGATCAAACCAAGGACATGGAGCACTGAGGCAGCAATGAATTCTAGTAAATATATAATAAATAATGTCTCCACAGAAAGTATTGAAACAGGAAGGGCACTTCTTTTGTTTTTGCTATTCACTAAAAACATGTGGGATTAACAGACGAATGAGAAGAGACATCAGAATTTCAGTTTTCTGATATTTACACCTAGATTTGTCCAACAAATTAGAACATATTTGTATGAACCAACCTATTTTTCAGAAATACCGGAACATGTTTCTTGTGCTGTGTTTGAATGACTGTTCATAGAATTAATATCTCTGCATGGAGACCTGTTTTGTTTTGTTTTTTTTACCTGGGAAGATTGTATTTGTTGTTAAAAACAAATAAACCAACATGAAGACCACAAAGCTGTAACTGAAGAAGCAGTTTGCATAGCCAATACAACAATTTGTCCTCAAAAAGAAAGAAACTACCGGTTGAAACATTGTCAGGGCTGTGAAGAACCCCAAAAACATCAGTCAGTGACATCACCAACAACCCTCACACAGCATAAACCACTGTTTGAAGAAGACTTTAAAAGCAGCAATGTTAAGGCCATAGAACAAGATGCAAACCACTCATCAGCAGTAAGAATCAATAGGCCAGATTGGAAATTGGAAAGAAATGCAGAGATGAGAACCACAAACGTTCTGGAATCAAAAGCAAGCTCACCTGGCCAAAGTGAGGAGAGAAAAAAGCATCTGTTCATGATTTAAACCATTTGAGTTCATCTCTCAAGCACAGTGGGGGCAGCATTATGACTTGAGCTCACATGGCTGCTTCTGGAGCAGACTCACTAAACTTTATTGTTGCTGTAACTCATGATGGCAGCAGCAGAATGAATTCCGAAGTCTACAGAAACATCCTGTCTGCCAATTGTCCGAAAAATGCATTCAATCTAAATCCAAAAAAGGTGGAAAGCTTTGGGTCAAAGTTACTGAGATGACATATTTCCCTACTCTCATGTTTGATGTTAAATTGAACCACAGGATTCAATTGAACAGGATGTTCTCAGAGGGAAGTGGCCACTGAGCTTAGAGTGTCACAGAGTGTCATCAGCAGGTTGCGACAGAGAGACTGGAAGAGTCACAGAAAGGCATAGAAGTGGACGTCCTTTGGCCACATCCCACATTGATGACCGCTTCATTTTGAACAGTGCCCTGCGGAACCGGATGATGAATGCCACTCAACTCCAGGCACATTTAAGGGAGGTGAGAGGCACCCAAGTGTCACGTCAGACCATTCGAAACTGTTTACATCAGTGTGGTCTGCGTGCTAGACGACCTGCAAGGGTACCTGACCACACCACCAGGCACTGGTGTCATCGACTTGCATGGGCCAGGGAGAATTTACGCTGGACGAAGGACCAGTGGGCCTCAGTGCTGTTCTCTGATGAAAGTCGATTCACGCTGAGCAAAAATGATGGCCGCCAACGATGTTGGAGATGTCAAGGAGAGCGCTATGCATCAGCCACTGTTGTCACCAGACGAGCCTTTGGTGGTGGTGTTACAGTCTGGGCAGGTGTGTCTACTCAATACAGAACTGCCCTACATCTTGTGACAAGCCAATACTACCTGAATAACATCATTAATCCAGTCATTGTGCCCCTGCATGAACAACACAGGCCTAATTTCATCTTCATGGACGACAATGCTCCAGCTCATCAGGGTCGCATCATTAAGGAACGGCTGCTGGAGGCTGGGGTACCTCAAATGGAGTGGCCTGCACTTTCTCCAGACCTGAATCCCATAGAAAACCTATGGGATCAGCGGAGTCACCGTGTAGAGGCTCGTAACCCTGCACCCCAGAACCTCAATGACCTGAGGGCCGCCCTTCAAGAAGAGTGGAATGCCATGCATTCAGCAGACAATAAGTCGACTCGTGAACAGCATGAGACGTCGTTGTCAAGCTGTAATTGATGGTCAAGGGCACATGACAAATTATTGAAACATTGACATTTTTTGTTGTGGTATACCCACCACTGTTGTTGGCTTTTCTTTCAATAAATTGTTTGAGATGAGGAAATCACCATTGCATGCTTCTACTTAAATGCCCCTCTTTCATGATATAATATCACTGTAGCGTGAACTTTTTACATTTTCAATAAATTTCACCCAAAAGCCAAATATCCTTAACTTTTTGTGAGTAGTGTATGTTGTTTTTTGTTTTTTAAATAATGCTAAGGATCATGTAATCATTCTATTTTACATCACATACACAGCAGGAACATTGTAAAGCCTTCTGGTGGTCCAGGGACGGGATCCCGTGCTCTCATTACTGACAGCCTGGGTTCGATACCCAGGCAGAGAGATAACCCAGCCACTGATCCCCCTGCTGGTCCCAAGCCCGGATTAAATGGGAGGGATGTGTCAGAAAGGGTATCCAGCGTAAAACCTGTGCCAAATCGAAACATGCGGACCAAATGATCCGTTGTGGCGACCCCGAACAGGGAACAGCCGGAAGAACACCACCTTCACAGCAGGAACATTATAAAAATTGTATTTTTTCAAAACGAAAACCAGAAATCAAATGCTTTATTACTGTATACCAATAAACTCCAAAAATCATACATTACAAGTATGGCAGTAAATTCGCAGTAATATTAAAATTTTTTAAAAGTCACTGGGCTCTTATATCAGTAAGATGTGCTTTTTAAAAAAATACAATAAAATACCTTTGTCTGAACCACCCTTTTAAATCACATGTTCAGACAATGCCATGAAGGATCTTGCCAACTGAAAGGTCTTGTTGCTTGTCATCCACCAGTTTGTGCATTTGTGTGCACTGCATCTCTTTACAAGGGCTCTCGCTAAAGGAGGCTTTAGAGAAGACCACGCAGTCCCCGGTCACTTGGAGTCCATGTGCCTGGCAAAGCTGATCAGCCAGTGAACCCTCCAGATAGAGAACGTCTGCTAACTTCTGAATGGGAAAGCGGCAGTTTCGGCTGTTGTGTCCATGGCTGTAGAGCAGCAGCAAGTCTCTCCTGCAGGACAGTAGGTGTCGGTGAAGGGCACAGGCTTGTATGAAGTCCAGTTTCTGCGCAAGACGTAGGAGACGCACAGGGTTGCACTCCATATAAGCCCTATTAACTGCTAGAGCCAACTGAACCGGAGGAGAGAGACGCACTTTCTCAGGCAGCTCGAGGGCACGCTGCAGTGTCCTTGTGGAACCTAAGAAAACAATCCCACACAATATGAATACAACAACATTTTTGCAGATTATTACCAGTAATGTGAAGGCAATCCGATTTTTATGGACAGGAGTTTTATAACACACTAAACAGAGGTTGTAGCTGAATTTCAGTAGACTACTAGGAAGCAAGTTTTGATTCTTACTCCAGTATAAGCGTCAACACCCTGCCTTCCACCATTTTTGATTCTGACAGCTCTTCACCAGTCCCATTGCCTTATGAGATGGGATCCACTGGTTACACTGCAGAATCTCAGTGAAAGCAGTAGGTCATTACTGTATATTTTGTCTAATGTTTTACGAATACTGCGAATTTGGATATACACTTATATTGCCAAAAGTTTTGGGACGCCTGCCTTTACATGCACATGCCCTGCTCTTTGCAGCTATAACAGCTTCCACTCTTCTGGGAAGGCTTTCCACAAGGTTTAGGAGTGTGTTTATGAGACTTTTTTTGACCATTCCTCTAGAAGTGTATTTGTGAGGTCAGGCACTGATGTTGGACGAGAAGGCCTGGCTTGCAGTCTCTACTCTAATTCATGCGAAAGGTGTTCTATGGTGTTGAGGTCAGGGCTCTGTGCAGGCCAGTCAAGTTCCTTCACACCAAACTCACTCATCCATGTCTTTATGGACCTTGCTTTGTACACTGGTGTGCAGTCATGTTGGAACAGGAAGGGGTCATCCCCAAACCTTTCCCTCAAAGCTGGGAGCATGAAATTATTCAAAATGTCTTGGTATACTGAAGCATTAGGAGTTCCTTTCACTGGAACTAGGGGGCTAAGGCCAACCCCTGAATTCAATGACTTGGAGATGTGTCCCAAAACTTTTGGCAATACAGTGTACTTTCCATTTGGAATACAGTATAAATGTTGAGCCTTTTAGCACATCAATGTTTTGTTATTTTAATTGTCACACATATCCACTCATGTGATTCAACAAGCTGCAACACTGACATTTGTCCACATACAGCCCAAGGAATCATCTGTTCACCCACCCAGGTTGTAGAGCAGGCTGAGGGCCTGGAATTCTGCCTGATGCTCACACTGTCCTTCGTTGTAGCATTCCAACAGCCAGCTCAGACACTCCTGCAGGTGTGTGTCATTGATGTGTGGGTCAAAGAGCCGCAGAGGTGCACCACATAGCCGGTACGATGCATAGAGGTGGAAGCGCACTGTTCTCTCAAGCACCGCCACACACTTCCTGCCAGACACACGCTGGATGACCATGTCTTGCCGCACACTGCGCAAACGATCGAACACGAAGCTGTAGACCTGTACAACATCCAGTGAAAAGACATGCATGGACATTTTTTTAAACATTGAGCTTGGCACATATCTGACACCTGGACAATTATTTAAAACAAATATAATTCAGAGTTATAATAGTATGCATACAATTGAAAAGACAAGAGCCCAGGTTCGACATTATCATAACCCACTCATCAGAAAGATGTCAACTGTAGAACTTAAAGAGATGTAGTACTTAAACTAGGGTCCAGGAAACCCTGGGAGTCTGTGAAGCATGGCTATTGGATTTGTAATTTTCTACTTTTGTTACAGTGCTGGAAACCACCATAATCCACCATTATCTGAAGACAAGAATTTTAAGAAAATGGAGTTTGATCTGGTGTGACCTGAATGCGAACACCTTAGATTCGTCCATCTAATGTCACGAGGCTGACAAGTCCTTACAGCAACCATGTCCCAATGCACCAGTTACCACTGCTTTACATAACGCTATGCAAATTATATTATGGGAACAGTAGAATAAAAAAGGACCATCTTGGTCAAAATGTTTATAAATAGGTGTTAATTCCTCTAGGACATTCCTCTAAGTTCAATTTGACTAGACTTCAGAGGTCAAAAGCACGCAGTTGCTAACCTCAGTCCAGGGCTGAAGTGTAGGGGAGGCCGCTATCTCATCCACCAAGTAACACACTGTCTTGAACAGCACGTCTGGAGGTCGCAGGTCACAGGCTCTGGTGCTATCCTTACCAGCTGCAGGACGTGAGTACTCTTTAACAGTGCGGGAGAGATCGGCACGGGGCATGTGCTCGTTCTCTGTCCCACGTTCTATCTCAAAGCAGTGCAGCTGCCTCTGTGTTTCCCGTCGCCGGACCTCTGAGATGGGACACATGGTGGTACACGTACCATGTGGAACTGAGTCTTCTGGCTTTGCTTCAGGCCCATGTCTCTCCTGACCCCTCCTCTTCTCCCAGCGTGACTTTCTGTTCATGGAGCACGTTGGAAATTTTTGTTTTAACGGTGTCAGGTGTGTACACTACAAAAAAAAGCAAAGGCAGAATATTTTTAAAAGCTTGTGTTGAAAACTGGAAGCCTGTTTTTCTTGATGCATGCAGGTAATATAAAATTAGACAAACCATTTTATTGTTCACCGGCTCAATATTCATCTTCAGTAACAGTTCACAATGGACCCAGAACCTAATCCTGGTGGGTGTGAGATAAGAATACGCCCTGTATGGGACACTTGTTTATTGCAGACATTTCTGGCGAATGGAAAGAGGCTATTGCCTGAATCCATTTGTGTGATAACTATACACTATATTGCCAAAAGTTTTGGGTCACCCCTCCAAATCATTGAATTCAGGTGTTGTTTTTCAGGGAGTTGGACTTTGCCCCTTACTTACAATGAAAGGAACTCTTAATGCTGACCCAATCAACACTGACTGTATCAAAATATGTTAATATAATACCATGCGCAAAATCATTCCATGTGCAGTCATCACATCGTGTGCAATATGTTCTGGTTCTGTAGTTTTACATTTATATATAGTTTTACATAGAATACATTTATATATATTTATAATTTTTCATTTAGAAGAAGACCACAACAACAAGATATTGGCTGAGGGTTTGTTTTACAGCACAGAAATAGATATACGCGTATACGTGCTCGAATATTCATAAAAATATAAAAAATGAAATGAAATTATTTTAAAAAATAAAAATAAATTAAAAAAAAAAAAACAACAACAACAGTATATTTCTATAATAATCGCCTTTAATTTAACTCTCTACCTTCCTGCTGGTTTTACTGTGCAGGCTGAAGCTGTGTGCAAAATCTACAGTCTTCCATCTCACAAGGTTTTCTTCTGAATCTGAAATCGATGTAGCACACGACTGCTTAATGAAAGAAATAAACAAACAAACAAACAAACAAACAAATAAACAAAACAACAAATAGCGCACGTACCTAAAGTAATCCACACCGCGCTCCAGTTCAACGACGGATCGCAAAACGTCACTTCCTGGGACGTGTTTAAAACATAAAACGAGGTGTTTAAGGAATTAGATAATTATATAAGCACTATTAAGGAGAGTATAAAAAAATAAAAAGCTGTAAAAAAAAGTGTATTTATTTTGTACATTTAGGTTATTGTGATTTAGCAAGGACTTTTATTATTTCATAGTTTTATTTATTTTTTTGTTGGTTTTATATATACATGTACAGTGATTTTTTTAAAAACATACTATGTTTTATTTTTTTTTCCGTGTATGCCACTGGCACCTTTGTTATGTATTTGTTGTTCAAGCATTAATAAAAATAAATAAATAAATAAAAAATTTCAAAAATAATTAAATAATTTTAAAAAACGTAATTTCCGGGTACCGCTGGGCGAACTAAGAAAGTGTCGGTAAGCACGCGCCAGTAGAGATACACGTGCGCTTATTGTTGTTGTTGTTGTTTTAAATGGCGTTCAAAAATTGCAAGTAGCTGCACTGTGTGATTGATGATATTTTCACCCGGATGTAAATAAACGTCTATAAAGCATATAAGAAGTTCTTTAGAAATTATTGTTATTCTTATTATTATTCAATGTATGGATATTTATTCAGGCTCAGTCTCCTTTTTAAATTGTGGGTTGTTGTGGATTTGCATTCGATTTCTACATGCTACTTATCAATAATGCTACTTGTCATGTCTCTAGAACTTCCAAATTTGTGTTTTTCACATTTCCACTTTATGTATTATATTAAATATTCACTGATCGGGCATAACATTATGACCACTCCCAGGTGACGTGAATAGGTCTGATGATCTCCTCATCATGGCACCTGTTAGTGGGTGGGATATATTAGGCAGCAAGTGAACATTTTGTCCTGTTTTGACATGTTGATGTGTTAGAAGCAGGAAAAATGGGCAAGCGTAAGGATTTGAGCGAGTTTGATGAAAGGCCAAATTGTGATGGCTAGACCACTGGATCAGAACATCTCCAAAACTGCAGTTCTTGTGGGGTGTTCCCGGTCTGCAGTGGTCAGTATCTATCAAAAGTGGTCCAAGGAAGGAACAGTGGTGAACCGGCGACAGGGTCATGGACGGCTAAGGCTCATTGATGCACGTGGGGGGCAAAGGCTGGCCCGTGTGATCCGATCCAACAGTCGAGCTACTGTTGCTCAAATTGCTGAAGTTAATGCTGGTTCTGATAGAAAGGTGTCAGAATACACAGTGCATGTCGGGTCAGGGCTGTTTTGGCAGCAAAAGGGGGAGCAACACAATATTAATGAACAACATAATATGCTTGATGGCTTGTTCATCCTTGAAAATATCACTTTACTTCAGGAGCAGTGTGGTTTAAAAAAGGTAGAAATGCATGATGCACCAATCAGGCATAACGATATTATGCCTGATTGGTGCATCATGCATTTCTACCTTTTTTAAACCACACTGCTCCTGAAGTAAAGTGATATTTTCAAGGATGAACAAGCCATCAAGCATCATTAGTCTGTAGGAATTATTTTCTAAAATCATACGATCGCCTAAAATCAAAAGTAAATCACTGATGACACTGCTGTAAGGAAAACAAGTGAATAAATAATACAGACCACACTAAACCGTAATGATTCAAATGCTTTAATAATTACTCTACATATTTACAAAAATAAAAATGCCTTTATTCTGAAAAGAGACTTTGTGCTGTATTAAATCCAATTTTATCTTCCTCCAAACACTGCTGGACCAGCACCGTCTCCTGACTCACTAGAGAGGACAGTTCCAACAGATCAGAAGACGTACTGCAAGATAAAGTAGGATAGAGATTGGATGAACTACAGCATTCACAATATCCAATATACAAGCATAGTTAATATTAAATTACAGGACACTGAGATGATTTGTAGTGCCATTGATGTAGCTGTACCTGAGCAGATGCTGGTTAATCTCATGTGCTGCACTTTTTATCTCTTTAAGGCATGCTGCAGTGCTTTCACTCTCGGTGGAAACGTCCTTTGTGTACTCCTCCAAGATACACTGACTCTGATTTAGACAGGCAACTGCTTTATCTAGAACATGAGAAAGGGTCCGGGGTAAGATAAGGTGGTTGGACTTTGCAAATTGTGACCTGCTATTAACGCAGAGAACATTTTTGAACAGAATAATGAACAGTATATACAAAATAATGAATAATGAACATAACATTAAAGTGAAAAGAATAATGAAGAAAACATTGAAGTGAAAAACACCACCATTATCTCCTCATCATGGTACCTTTTAGTGGGTGGGATATATTAGGCAGCAAGTGAACATTTTGTCCTCAAAGCTGATGTGTTAGAAGCAGGAAAAACGGACAAGCGTAAGGATTTGAGCGAGTTTGACGAAGTTGAAAGCAATTGTGATGGCTAGACGACTGGATCAGAGCATCTCCAAAACTGCAGCTCTTGTGGGGTGTTCCCAGTCTGCAGTGGTCAGTATCTATCAAAAGTGGTCAAAGGAAGGAACCGTGGTGAACCAGTGACACAGTCATGGGTGGCCAAGGCTCATTGATGCACGTGTGGAGTGAAGGCTGGCCCATGTGATCCGATCCAACAGAGGGAGCAACGGAAGAAGGTGGCCTGGTCTCATGAATCACATTTTCTTTTGCATCACGTGGATGGCCGGGTGCGTGTGCGTCGCTTACCTGGGGAACACATGGCACCAGGATACACTATGGGAAGAAGGCAAGCTGGCAGAGGCAGTACCATGCATTGGGCAATGTTCTTTTGGGAAACCTCGCATCCTGCCATCCATGTGGATGTTACTTTGACACGTACCACCTACCCGTACCACCTACACGTACCACCTAAGCAGTGTTGCAGACCATGTACACCCTTTCAAGGAAACGGTATTCCTTGATGGCTGTGGCCTCTTTCAGCAGGATAATGCGCTGTGCCACAAAGCAAAAATGGTTCAGGAATGGTTTGATGAGAACAACAACGAATTTGAGGTGTTGACCTCCAAATTCCCCAGATCTCAGTCCAATCCAGCATCTGTGGGATGTGCTGAACAAACAAGTCCGATCCATGGAGGCTCCACCTCGCAACTTACAGGACTTAAAGGATCTGCTGCTAACATCTTGGTGCCAGATACCACAGCACACCTTCAGGTATCTAGTGGAGTCCATGCCTCGAAGATTTAGGGCTGTTTTGGCAGCAAAAGGGCGACTAACACAATATTAGGCAGCTGGTCTACCATGCCTGATCTGTGTATAGCAAAACAGCTTCAAACCATGGTAATTTTTCAACAGTGTGTATCTACATAGTATATGGATCAATGTCTTTCCAATGAAAATTTGTCTGTCATGTTTACTCTTTTCACTGACCCAGAAACTCCTCTCTATCTCCTTCAATGTGCAAGTTCTTTATTGGTAGCTCGTGCCGTGTCGTGTCTATAGCTGACGCAAAGGTCTTGTACTCCTCTGTGAATTTCTTGGCGGTTGCAGCGACAGGTGTTAACGCGTCAATCTGAGGAAACACCATAAAGCGTTTGAAAACGCAGTCACAATACTGAGACAATAAACTAAAGTAAATGAATCTTTATAAATCTAACCTGCTGGTCGAGTAAATCGTTGAGCTGCTGCTGCTTTTCGAGAAGAAGACACTTCTGCTTCTTGTTCATGAAGCTCGAACGCAGCTTTTCCTCTTCTTCCATCAGAGTGATGAGGTTTCTTTCGGCCTCCTCCTTAAGTTTTTGTGTGTTGCTTTCAATCTGGATCAAAACAAACGTCTCGAGATGAGAAGACGACTGACACAAGAACAATGTCAAATGTAAAAAAGTGTGCATGTATAAATGTTATGATACCAGTTCTCTCACTGATTAGGAAATTAAGCTGCCTTCATGTGCTTTCAGAATTATTCCACTTCCCACTTCTGAAGCGGTAATTCTATTTTGTTCACATGCTTCGTTGTTGGAAAACATTCAATGACCATTTAGCTTCTTCTTCTTTTGGCTTTTCCCTTCAGGGGTGGCCACAGCGAATCATCTCTCTCCACCTATCCCTATCTTCTGCATCCTCAACACTTACACACACTTGCTTCATATCCTCATTTATTACATCCATATACCTCCTCTTTGGCCTTCCTCTTTGCCTCCTGCCTGGCAGCTCCATGTCCAACATTCTCCTACCAATCTACTCACTCTCCCTCCTCTGAACATGTCCAAGCATCTTAATCTGGCCTCCCTAACTTTGTCCCCCAAACGTCCAACATGAGCCATCCCTCTGATGTACTCGTTCCTAATCCTGTCCAATCGTGTCACTCCCAAAGAGAACCTCAACATCTTCAGCTCTGACTCCTGCCTCTTCCTCAGCGACACTGTCTCTAAACCATACAGCATGGCCGGTCTCACCACTGTCTTCTACACCTTCCCCTTGATTCTCGCCGATATTTTTCTATCACACAGAACTCCCGACACCTTTCTCCACCCATTCCAACCTGCCTGCACTCGCTTCTTTACCTCTTTCCACACTCTCCATTACTCTGGACTGTTGACCCCAAGTACTTCATTCAATGACCATTTATACGTACTTCTTTTTCTTATACTTGACACCATAACGCATTTCTTCATGAGCAAGCTCGCTGATGATAATGGAAATCTGGATTAAATGCAAGCTATGTTCATGGTGTAAAAATCTACAACATTTATAAAACAGTGCTAACAAATAGCTGCATTTAGAAAAATGAACAAAACCCGTCAGTCAGTAGAGAATCTGTACTCTACACATCAGATTTTTAATTCGTTGGATCACCCTTGGATCTAACCTTAGCAGTGAGGAAGGCCAGCAGAAAAGTTTCTAACGCCAGGTTCCTGTTTTTAGCATTGGGGTCCGCTGCACTTGGTTGTGATGCTGGTGATGCATTTGCTGAGAAAAAATAAATAACACTGTAATACAAGTACATTCAGAGATGGCTCTTAATCCAGAGTCAGAAACACTTTAATCTGTACCTTTAATGACGGAGAGATCAAAGTCTGGACGCATGCAGTGACCATCCAGGATGGTTGACTGTAAGACATTTCCACCAAGATTTGAAGACTCTAAAAGGCTGGGTATTACTGCTGGAGGGAGGTTTACAGTGATTTAAGTTAATCGCATAAAATACAATGACTGTAGATTCCTGATGTGTTATCCAATAACATCAACATTATCAACATCGTTAAAGGAAAATTCATCTCTAATGACATGTATATTACTATTTCTAATCAATATGTGATTGCCAGTGGTTTAATTGATCGAAGGATTTTATGATGGAAATCTTTGTTGACTTCAGACTACACTTCCTGAACCAACAATCTGGTCTATTTTCACTTTTCGAATGTTTAACTGCACACCTAAAGTTCCCTCTCCATCTAAAGAGACGGATAAAGCAGCACCTTTTTCTTCCTTCAGTTTGTCTAGCTTCTTCAGCTCCTAATCTGCAAACTCTGCCTCAAACAAAAGGGTTCCAGAGATTCAACATCCATACGAATACTGCTACAAATGCTGCAATCAACACCATCAGGGTGTAATCATCTCTAACTGAACTGAGTCTCTGCCATAACTCAGAGCAACTACATTGTGTAGCTGTACTGCACTCTGGACGTTTGAATCCAACATTTGGTTGTCTCCACTACTGCTATATTAGACTTTTCATGGCGAATATGAAAATGGTGATTTTATATAGACATACACCGATCAGGCATAACATTCTAAGCAGTGAGAGGTGAAGTAAATAAAACTGAATCTTCTCATCATGGCACCTGTTAGTGGGTGGGATATATTAGACAGCAAGTGAACATTTTGTCCTAAAAGTTGATGTGTTAGAAGCAGGAAAAATGGACAAGCGTAACGATTTGAGTGAGTTTAACAAAGGGCCAAATTGTGATGGCTAGACCACTGGATCAGAGCATCTCCAAAACTGCAGCTCTTGTGGGGTGTTCCCAGTCTGCAGTGGTCAGTATCTATCAAAAGTGGTCCAAGGAAGGAACAGTGGTGAACCGGCGACAGGGTCACAGACGAGCAAAGCTTAGTGATTCATGGGGTGAGCGAAGGCTGGCCCGTGTGATCCGATCCAACAGACGAGCTACAGTTGCTCAAATTGCTGAAGAAGTTAATGCTGCTTCTGACAGAAATGTGTCAGAATACACAGGGCTGTTTTGGCAGGAAAATGGGGACTAAAAACATATTAGGCAGGTGGTCATAATGTTATGCCTGGTTGATGTATATAATAAAAACTAAGACGCCAAAAAGGTCAAAGAAAAAAATAATTGCTTGAGATCAATAATAGTGTAAGCATTTGACAAAACAAAGTTTTAGAAGTGACAGAGGAGGAAAAACCTGCCATGTGCTTTTGCAAACTTACACACACAGTTCTGATCAGGCTGAACATGTAATGTCCGTCTCGGTGGCTTGTGGCCACTAGCAACTTTAGGTGAAGCAGGTCTGGGTGGCACAAGGACAGACTCATTTGGGGTAGTTTTCTGAATGAAAGAAGAAGAAAAAAAAACCACAAATCAAACCACTTGGTATTTATACAAGATGCGTTCAAGCTGGTGAGGAAGATGAATGTTTCATTACCTTTACAACAGACTTCTTTTCAGTCTGCATATAACGAGACTTCACGATTGTCCCCGAAGCTGGAAGAACAAATGGTATCAATTACATAAAAAAAGCGATATTGGGCATCATCTCAAATAATTGAAAGTAAAGTTTGACGTCCAGCTTTACGTTTGGTTTTTCTTTTTGCTCCACTGTTGTTTGCACAGCTGTCATCGTTTCCAGATGCCAAACTAAAACAATAAAACAGTTATGTATTAAATAAAGCATGTTACATTACAACATAAAGGCAAGACTCTGGCTCTGGCCAAATGCATTGCTTTTCAGTGGAGTTAGTTATTTTTTCTTTACAAGTTGTTGTTCTTGAATCTTATTGGTCAGCAGAAGTGCAGGCATCAATTTCTATAATGGCACGGCTTTAAGGATTCACATTAGCTGATAACTTTTGGACATTCTGCATAACCTAAACCTTATGGAAGGGGGTCTTCAAGGCTGGAAGGATTTCCAACACAAAGACACAAAGTCTTCAGGACAGAGCCACTACACTACTAATATAACAAACAGTGTCTCCTTCTAAGCAAAGAGAGTCTCTCGAGGAAATGACTTTTTATAGTGCTGATCATGCAAATGACAGCAGAAGCCAACTTGTCTCAGCAACACTGAAAACTATAAAGGGATAAAATAAATCCCAACACTGAACGAACCTCCAAATGGCTCCCAACTCCATAGATGTTTCTATTACATGTCCGACTAAGAAACACCAACAAAATGCACCTCATCAAAGCAGCTAAAACAAATACTTGATCTTACTTTGAGGAGTCTTGCGAGGCATTTTTCAGTACTTTCCGGACAGCTGTAGTCTTTTTAGTGGCCATTACTCGGTCACTTTGCTTTTCGCGGTTCGTACTGCGCATGTGCGGAAATTCGTCTACTTCTTGTCTGAAGAATGGCGAAAAGATTTGCGGCAAGTTTTTATCTATACGGCAGGTTTTATTTATACAGCAGGTTTTATCTATAAGGCAGGTTTTATTTATACGGCAGGTATTTATAATACTGTCGTTATAATACTACTAATGATGTAACGTTATAATGTTTTGTTCGCTGCAGTTTCGCGCATGCGCAGAACAGCCCTTTCTCATCCACTTTGTTTTTCGCGGTTCGTACTGCGCATGTGCCGAAATGCCTATACTTCTTGTCCGAAATAGGGCGACACGTTTTGCGGCAGGTTTTATTTATACGGTATACATTATTTATAATACTGTCGTTATAATACTAGTGATAATGTAATGTTATAATGTGTTGCTGGCTGCAATTTCGCGGTCACTTTGTTTTTCGCGGTTTCCTGCTTGTTCTTCGAACTGAGCTTATAGTGTATTACTGCCACCTGTCGGCCATTACATTTAGACAAAACCATTGTCTGATGGTTCCAAATAAGTGAGATCAATTCTATTTTATTTGTATAGTGCTTATAACAATAGACACTGAAATCTTCATGGGAGCCTGACTCAAAAGGGACGCCATCCTCATCTAGTTGACACTAGAGTGCAACTGTAAATAATTTCTCTTCCATAACGAACCAAGTCTCGAGCATTCATCTCTGAATGTCCACTCTCTACTCCAGCAAAATAGATCTTCTCCCGCAAAATAGATAGAACTGCTTCTCCTTACAAACAAATAAGGACTGTTCTAACTCTGCTGCTCTGTGTCGCATGGAAACTTGGCTTCATGAAGCCATTCCGAACAGCCCTGCTGGGTTTGCAGCTGTTCAGAGCGGATCACAATGCTGAATCATCAGGATGAAACCTCCCCTCACACACTCGATGTCATCTCTGCTTTCCCCCTGCTACACAGCCTGCTCTTTGGGTTTGTGAGGAGGATGTGTGCTGAGTCTTCGAGAAACAGAACACAAGGAAAGCTTCAGGCCCAGACGGTGTTTCATCCTGTCTGTCTGAAAGTTTGCACTCACCAGCTGGGCCCAATCTTAAACAGATCACTAGAGCAGTGTGAATAACCAGAAAAGGCATTTCATAATCATTTCACGTATCAGTTTTTGGCCCAAATCTTTCAGAAAATTGACTTTATAGTCTGTTTATAGAATACGGAAGTACTTGGGGGTTTTTTTTGTTTTTTGTTTTTTTTGTTTTGCTTTGTTGTTGTTCTTTTATTAAATTGTAATCTGCTATTCTGTAATCTGTTAATTATCTTCTGTATAGTGTTCTCCCATCAATATGCCCCAAGTCTTGTCTCTATTGACCCACAAGTCTGGTACTTAATCTTCAGTCCAAGAAATCTCCAAATCTTTTCTTTGTGCAGGCCAGTCAACCTCCACACCAAACTCACTCATCCATGTCTTTATGGACCTTGCTTTGTGCACTGGTGTGCAGTCATGTTGGAACAGGAAGGGGTCATCCCCAAACTGTTCCCACAAAGTTGGGAGCATGAAATTGTCCAAAATATCTTGATGTGCTGAAGCATTAAGAGTTCCTTTCACTGGAACTACCCGTGAAAAACAACACCTGAATTCAATAGAATTGGAGGGGTGTCCCAAAACTTTTGGCAATATAGTGTAAGTCTATGAGCGTGATGTGTCGTTCGCGAACGAGCCGGCTCTAAGAGCCGATTCTTTGTAGAGAACGAGAAGAGCCGACTCCCGCCGGGGAGAGCCGAATCTTCAGCCGCTCCTGAATAGCTCTGCTGAGAATCCATGCAGGCAGGGGCGGGACTGTTGATGGCCACACCATGCGGCCAATCATTACTAGTAACACAGGATTTCTCTTGAGCTTTCTGGGATGATGTGCATGATTGGTTGGTCAGTAAAATACATGCCCTTCCACCCTTCACCCGAAATGATATTATTTTGGCATGCTGCTGCCTGATAATAACGCTGACCTTCTTGTAAATGTCATTTTATTACTTTTTTAAAGTGAATACAAAACCCTAAAAAGACCAGACCTCTCTTCTCTGCTTTCATAAGATACCTAGAAAATAATGTTCTCCTTTCACTAAAGCATATGCATAAAAATGGTATAATAACTTCTTAACATATGCCGTGAATTCAACAATATTAATAAAGATTAAATGGACCCTCTAGCACCCCCCGCCTTTTTTTTATTATTATTTTCTCCCCCTCCCTCTTTGTTGATTGATTTGTTCATGAGCACGCGGTATCCTATTAATACTGTGGTGTACTTGTTTTGTAAACCTGTTCTGTGCCTTATTTTTGTTTGAATTGTTTTAAATACTGAATGTCAAATTGTTTGTATAATAATAATAATAATAATAATAATAATAGCATTTAATTAAAATAAAGAAATAAAACTAGTAACAGGAACAGGATAAAGTGTTGAGGCGGGGTTAAAAGTGGGTGGGCGGGGATTTATGTTGGTAGGGTGTGGTTAGAGTGTGTGGGCGGGATTTGAGTTGGTGCGTGTTTATATTATATTTCTCGCTCACACACAAACACAAACAGCGTTAGTGGGATTAATTTATACTTTATTTATTATTTATTACTATTCGTGCTCTTATTTTGTAATCCACTCTTTTATTTGGTTGTTGCTCATTTGAATTCTATATTTCCCTAAGCAAATCAATGTGGAGTAGTCTCAAACTCACTTCCTAGAGAATGATCCTACTAAATGTACTAGATTCTGTAATGCTGCTTGTGAGTGTAAAGAATTTACACATTTACATATATAAGTACATTTAATAAGCAACCTAGAAAGTTAAGGCATTATTTTAGCCCCAAAACGTTCTCTCGAGCTCACACGAGTCTCCTGCTGAACCCTAGGTGTATCCATAGTATGCAAAGCGGCATCTGAACATATCCAGCCGTCTCGACAGCACGGGAATAGAAGAGGCGATGGAGTGGAATTAGAAGAGTAAGCGTTATGTGTTTTTTATTTTATAATCACCATATACATCTCGCAAATACACGAAGTGTGTGTGTGTGTGTGTGTGTGTGTGTGGTCACTGCCCTTGGACGTGTCCGCCTACTGAAGTGGGCAAAGTGGAAGAAACTCCTGAAATCCAGCAGCACTTCCAGCGCCCGTGCGTCTTCATTCTTGACTTCTGTGTAAATCGACATGAATGAGTATAGGCTGTGTGTTTGTGTGAACTGCATTTCTGGTAAAAAAATGTTTTTCTTTTTATTTATTATTTATTTCTCTAAACATAGCTTTAATGTGATACAGGATTATCGGACGTTGGTTGCAAAGCCCTGTCATCTGCTTTAGCTTGCTAGCTGCTTATTAGCCGACGCGTTGCTACCAGCTACGTTTATTTATTTATTTGTTTGTTTGTTTTTCAAAAGCTCAAAAATAACACGTTAATTGAGTCCAAGTTTAGTTTTCTGTATAGGATTGTGCGTAGAAACGTGTTTGTTTTAAATGCCTCTAATCGGCTAGTAAGCTAACTTGGGTGTTTTAACACTGTGTTAAGCGCCAGGCTGTTTTCTGCAATTTTTCTATTTATATGTCATGATGAGTCTGGTTAATATAAACGCTTCAGGTGGTTTAACCCAAAAGAAAAACTATATATTTTTTTTCTCAAACATGTCCCATCAGCAGCATTCAACAAGTAGGCTGTAATGAGCTTCCATAGAGTTGAGAGTTCTTCATGTTAATTCTACATTCTGAACCCTAAACTAGATCTGAACCCTTGCCTGGTTCAGTCGTAGTCTCAGGTTCTTACAGCCCTCTATGAATTAAACATAAACTCAGCTCGTTTTCTTCCAGGGTGTTGTTCTCTGGTTTCACAGATGACTGGAATATCAGCAAAGGGTAGAGCCTTCAACTGTTTCCACTGCAGGCTAACAGAGAGCGTGCACTACTGATTTGTATTTATTTATGTCTCGAAAAGTCGAGCTATGACATTTGAGAAGTTTGGAGTTTTTCAGATTTGCATCGGCGCTCATATTCACAGCGATCTGTTTTCCAGTACTGTGCTGATGGCCTCTAAGCTGCTGGACAGACTTCGCCGCTCGCTGTTCAAAGAGGGAGAGCTCCATGTGGACACGGATGACACCGATGACTTTCCAGAAAGCTCTGAACTCGAGGATGACACGGACAACGTTTCAGCCAGGCTCAGTGGGACGCTCTGCTTTGACGGTGATGGTGTTCTGGATTCGGAAGATGCGGGCGAAACATCTGGCCCGGACAGTGATTCGGACTGCTTTGCAGAGTCCATAGATAACGCATGCAGCAGCACAGGTTGTTCCTAAGTACTTACTTTCCACTTACATTGATTATTGCATCCTGATTAAAACATATTTGCTAAATATTAATCGAAGTGACTAGTTTTTTACAGATTTTAAGTTCGTATGAGCACAATTATGGCTGAGAATTTGAATTGGTTGCATGTAAAAGAGGGAAAGAAAATTTTGTAAATGGTGGTTAGGAGTGAATCTGTGGGTTGGTGAGGAAATTTAAAGCCGTCACACGCTTGCTTCTTTGAACTTATCAAGAAGTTGCCTCTAAGCAGTAATGTGAAGCAAAGAATTCTGCTGGTCAGTCAGCGTTGCAAGACTTGTTAATAGATGGACCGAAATATCAAAGGGCAGTTAGTTTCACTTCTTGATTTTACAAAAAAGAGTTGTGGAAACTGTCAGTTCTCTTGATGTTTCCCCATTTCCAGTGAATTTCTGTTGGGTTGGGTTTTTTCAGATATAAGCCCCACTGGCCCGACTCTAAAGGGCTCAAGCATGCTCACACGGCAGCTACAGGAGAGCTGGAGAAATCTGCGCACTCGCTGTGTGATGGAAAAGCTTATTTTTGAAGTGACCGATGCCAGCGTAGTACAAGAGGCAAACTCCAAATATGTGGTAAGCAGGAGCATTATTTATCTGTAACACTCGATATAATCGGATTTCTGTTTATAAGGCCTATTTTAAGAACCATTGTCATAATCCATTGGCAGGGTCAGGGTTAAGCCAGTCAGGGTTAATGAAGCATAGGCTTAAGGGAGAGTTAAAATATAGATCTGAACAGAGAAACAAAGTGATTGGAAACATAGGATTAGAAATATAGTTTACAACATGTGGGAACATGTATACACAAGTTATCATTATGAAGCAACCGATCACGCCAGAGCAGAAGACATGATAAAGAGTAGTCAAACAGGAAGCCTGTGGCATTATCCTTCCTCTTTAAAATTTTTTATTTATTTATTTATTTATTTTAATTAAGTGGGTGTTGCATTTTTGGCTGCATGGTTACAAAATTAACACATATGTCTTTCAAACAGCTTTACACAATTCATGTCATCCACTCTGGCACATTTGATAAAACCCCTGCAGTCATCGCGCGCCGCTACACCGATTTTGAGCGGCTTCACCATGTCCTGCGAAGGAATCACAGAGAAGCCATGGATGGAGTCCACTTTCCACGCAAGAAGCTGCGGCGAAACTTTGCAGCCGAGACCATCGGCAAGAGGAGCCGTGCTTTTGAGCAGTATCTCTCGCACCTGCACTCGCTCACCGAGGTGCGAGTTTCACCTGCCTTCCTGGAGTTCTTTTACCTGGGCGAGGTGCGCAACGGGCAGACGCTGCTGTGTTCCGGTCGCCACGAGGAAGCACTGGGCACTCTTGTTAACGCCCTGCGCCTACAGGAAAAACTGGACTCGCCGCACAGAATTCACCGGCTCTTCACACTCTCCGCCCTGGCGAGTTGCTACCAGGAGCTGGAGAGGCTGAGCGATGCACAGGAGCACTGCGAGCAAGCCCTCAACAGACTGGTTCCCTCGATGGACCTGCAAAAGACACAGCAAAAGCTCCACCCACTTCTAGTGCCGCTTCTGCAGGCCAACGTTCGCCTGTGCTGGAAGATTTCCAAGGACAAGCGGCGCTGGGAGGCACTGCTGCATGAGATCCAAGAGCTTGGAGTTGATGTTGAGAATCAGCCCGATTTAAAGGAGTGTTTAGTTAAAGAGAACCTTTTAGAAAGCAAGGGGTAGTTCAGGGCAAACCCACGTAGGGCATTTTAACACTGATGTCAGATTTGCAGAGAATAATCATATCATAGTATGACACAGATAAAGGCATACCACTATTCTTACTGTTTTTATCATGTTTTGCACACTAGTACGTCAAATAATCACTATACTTGGATGTGAGTTTATGCAGCGAGTTTAAAACCGGTTAAAAACGGTTTTAAGCACAGCCTTAGTAGAAATCTATTTATATAAAGTATGATTTATTTTTATATAGTGCCCAGGTATTGTTGGGTGCAGCACAATGTTTTATTGATCAAATGCATTAAGGGAAATATGTCGATGGAGAACTTTTGATATTTTAATGAAAGGGTTTTTACTGTTTTTAGTCACAGATTTGCTAGTTTACTTTACTCATGTTTCCCACTAATGTTTGCTATAATTAGGAAATGATACAAATTGATATTTTTGTGTATTTCTGTTCATTATTAAGATGAAAATGAATGCCCTAGACTCATTGGCAGTTATTCTCTAGTTGCATTCCTGTAGTGAAACCTTTCTGTGGTTCCCAAATTTATAATCACTTCATGTGGTTAAAAGTCTGCTGGCTGTAATTTTTTTTTTTTTTTTCTGCACTGTAGATGTTTTTAAAGAATTGTTTTCAACTAAACGGCACACATGCACTACATTATCCCCACAAGACTTTATTTATTTAACTTTTAATCAAATGCCTGTAAATGTTTAAAGCAGAAAGGGAATGAAACATGGTCTAATGCATGCACTCCTTTTTCAACCACTTTTAGTTTACATGAAACATGTGAATGAATTCCTTTTCTCTTTTCGTTCTAATAAAATACATCTCATCCACACATGCGTAAAAGCTTTGTACACTCAGTGCTCTGAGTATACTGTATATAAAGGCATTGATATAAAACCATACACTCTTCATTTAAGCAGACTGAAGCAACCTTTCACGGTTGCATGAGTTTAGTAGTATTTGGGGAGGTCAGTAGGGGTCAGTAGAGACAGGATGTGTCAGATTTACTGGAATGTTGGGATGGGGGATGGGTCAGTTTTGCTTTCAGACTGTGAACTAAATGGTTTATGTCCAAATGTCACCTTTTATTTATTTATTTGATTAATTTTAAGCAGGCCTGAAGGCCAAGATGCACTGAAAGAGCTAGTGTTTTGCAGGTAGATTGCAGAGCCTGATATAATACAATACAGTGAGGGTCTGCCTCGGGGGTTCAAGCCCCAGCACTGCCAAGTTGCCACTGTTGGGCCCTTGAGCAAGGCCCTTAACCCTCTCTGCTTCAAGGGGCACTGTATCATGGCTGACCCTGTGCTCTGACCCCAACTTCCAAGGCTGGGATATGCGAAGAAAGAATTTCACTGTGCTGTAATGTATACGTGACAAATAAAGGCTATTTCTATTTCATTGTAGATCAGGGGTGTCCACTCTTATCCACAAAGGGCCGGTGTGGACACAAGTTTTCATTCCGATCAAGCAGAGCTACACCTGATCCCACCTGTCTAATATCAACTGATCTTTGCTTTCCAGTAGACTCAGGTATAGCTTCTGCTCATTCGGAATGAAAACCTGCAGCCACACCGGCCCTTTGTGGATAAGACTGGACATCCCTGCAGTAGATGAAACAGGTTGTAGTAAACAGTTCAGGTTTGCTCAATGCTACACAACTACATTGACATTTTTGTAGTCAACGAAGTTACAGGTCAAAAGTCACTATTAAACAGGAATGCAGTGATTTACTCTGTTTTAGTCTTGGTTAGCTTGGTTCAGACAGTTTATTGTAATAGTTTAGATGTGGATATTTCCGGCCATAGTCTGGGCATGGTTATAAATTTCATACCTGATTAGGGATATAATTAAAAACTAAGATTGGCTTTCTCATATTGACTTATGCTACTTGAAATCTTTGCAGTAGGCAGTGTTTCCAGCCTGCATCTCAAAAACCACACATTTTTTCCCCTCAGTTTATGTGTAGGAATTAGGATGAGTAGGGTGCACATATATTTTTAATTTGCAATATCTGCAAAACATTTTTATCAATATGGATATTATAGAGTCTAATATCCATTTCTTTCTCCCAATCTTATAACAGCGATATATCTTACAACAGAAATGGTTCTGTACACTGTAGATACACTGCACTTCGCTTTCTGGAAATGGACTAAATTCCGATTATTTGTTTTAACAAAATTGTAATTTACTTTTTGTGACTTTATTTGCCCACCTTATTCCCAAACGGGAGTAAAAAACAACCCTGTAGAGCATTTCTCCATAACCACACCAAAAAGTGGCAGTGACAAAATGTTCAAGTGTTAGTTTTATGACTAACAACCTGGCTACTACAAATTGTATATATCCGTCTCAATTAAATACACTATATCGCCAAAACGTTTAGGACACCCCTTCAAATCATTGAATTGAGGTGACAGGCTTGGCCCCTTAGTTCCAGTGAAAGGAACTCTTAATGCTTCATCATACCAAGACATTTTGTGCTCCCAACTTTGTGGGAACAGTTTGGGGATGACCCCTTCCTGTTCCAACATGACTGCACACCAGTGCAAAGAGCAAGGTCCATAAAGACATGGATGAGTGAGTTTGGTGTGGAGGAACTTGACTGGCCTGAACAGTCCTGACCTCAACCTGATAGAACACCTTTGGGATGAATTAGAGCGGAGACTTCCTCGTCCAACATCAGTGCCTGACCTCACGAATGCGCTTCAAGAGGAATGTTCACAAATTTCCATAAACACACTCCTAAACCTTGTAGAAAGCCTTCCCAGAAGAGATGAAGCTGTTATAGCTGCAAAGGGCGGGCCAACTCCATATTACATTCACGTGCACGTAAAGGCAGATGTCCCAAAACTTATAGTGTAATATTGTTTTAAAAGGAAGAATCTTAACTAACTAAATGAAATGGGCTATTCATGACTGTACTGTATGTATAATTCCTAAAAGAAATTGCGATACGTTTGTTTATGAGTAATGTTAGTCACTGCGCGCACGCGCACACACACACTCATAGCAACAAAGCAACCTGAGAGCATTTCAATTTTCTATGAGAGCAGTAATATGAGTGACAGCTGCCTATGACGACTAGGTGTGTGTGTGTGTGTGTGTGTGCGCGCGTGTGTGTCCAGCGACGCGACAAAGTTGACAAAAGTTCAACTTTATGCAAATAGAAGGCGGTGAAGGCGGTAGAGCGCACGTGACTCGTGGTAAACACACTGCTTCTCCTTCATCTCGTATCATATAATGCATAAATCCACTGCTGAATTCTATATACATCCGCTCTCCCTTCCATTAACAAACATTATAACCAGTAGTCGGAACGCCTTCATAGTACAGAGACTGGTGAAGTTTCTGGAGGATTTGGAGTCGGCAGGCAGAAGGACCATGCAGACGACTCATTTCCACCATCATGCCATTCTCCTTATCCATCCTGTCCTAGTTAGATTCTTTTCCTCTCCAGTTCAGTCCTGTTAAGAGAGTGCAGAGGAAGATGAAGCTGAAACTCCTCTGTCTGTGTACTGTTGTGCTCTTAACCCTGCTTGAATGGCCGGACCTGAGCCAAGGAGCTGCAGCACGTAACTGCACAGGTGAGAGCCTCATCAGCTTCATATAAATATTTCAGCCAGTTTAGCTACTGCAAGGGCGATGGATGTGCAGCAATGTGCAGTTTCACTTATTTACTCAAGTGTATCTATTAACGTCACTCCTCTAGATCTAGCACCGGGTAACTGTTTAAGCATTTGCATTTAATCAATTTTAATATAAGATACTAGGTTATATAGACAGTATGTAAAACATTCACTATTGCTGGAGATATGAGATACATCATTGATGTATCAGCAATGCCCTGGATTTATTTATTTATTTATTTATTGTTACTCTTAACTTTTTCACCCAGAGACATGGATATATTATACATATAAATAGGCAGATAATTACACTGAAGACTTAAAGGTACACTGTATACACCTTTCTAGGTCAAATACACACTGAAGATACAAACAGTACAAAAGTTTTCAAGGAAAGGCAAAGTTTAGTACCCTTTTTTAAATTCTTTTACTGTCCATGTAATATACTAACCTCTCCATCTAATCCAACAGGGAGAAATGTGTCTTTTGTGCACGATTTTTTCCAAGCCACAAGCCAAACATTACAGTAAGCGAAGGAACCTTATATGTATTAGGAGCACTGACCAAGAAATTCCACAACAAATGACACATTAGAAAATTTCCTTTTATCCATAATTTTGGGATGTGGCTACCCTGTGATGCTATTCTTCCATGCTGTTTATATATGATATTAGGACGCAGCCAGAGTATTTGCTTTTAGCCTGTCGTCTTGTCATGCAGTTAAACCAGGAATCTGTCCTCGGAGGAAGTGGGGATCTGGTATGTGTGCAGAATACTGCACTAAAGACCGTGACTGTCCCAATGAGGAGAAATGCTGCCATAATGGCTGTGGGCACGAGTGCATCACCCCTTATACAGGTGAAGAATTAGAAACTCAATATAACAAGTTGTATAAGGTTTCAAAACATCAGTGTAAGAATAAATAAATGCACATCGAGAATTATGAAGAATTTCTAGACAGCTACTACTTCAGTTGTTCCCAGCATTCATACACACAAACATATGCATGCTTTATACATGTGGCAGATCACTAGACAAGTTTTTTCGGTCTGTCTCTAACAGTGAAGCCTGGTCGCTGCCCCATGCCTAAGGGGACCCCGATGTGTGCGGAGTATTGCTATCATGATGGTGAGTGTCCTGGAGAGCAGAAGTGCTGCAGGACTACATGTGGCCATGCTTGCAGTGAACCCTGCTAATTAGATTTGGTAAATGGACAGACATCAAGACCAATAGAGAGCAAGCATCTTCTGAGAGATCAACCTTTCTAAGTACAGCTGAAACATCCCTCTACCCTACCTTATCCCTCAGAAAAACTTGATTGGTGACTAAAACTGACTAAACTTTGTAGGATCTCCAAGAAGTGGCTTAATGACCATGTACACTATTGCTCGTAGTTTTAGTTAATGAGATTATGGGAGAAAAATATCTATTCTGAACTGTTCATATAACTATACCATTTTTATCCTGACAGAGAGACATGTACCCATGAATTCAATGGACTATGTTTCTCCCTTGACTTTATTTTATTTTTTTGTAACGTCATTATTAAAAACCCATTGTATCTTTTGGTACGTTTCAGTGTTTTAGTGGATTTTATTTCTTAAAACACAAGAATAAAGCCCAGGCATGGTGTTTAGAATTGTTGACAGTTTTAAGCTCAGGTTCGAGAGCCAGTACAAATCGAAACATTTATGTTCCCTTTTCATACGACCACACCATCTTGGTATGACAGATGTTAGTAAGTATTACAGCAATAGCATCAGCGTTCAGGAATGTAAAAGACGTCTCGGTCTCGACTTGAGACCAAAATACGTGGCAAACTTTGGCAAAGAAAAGGCCTTCTGTGTTCAACATCTCCTACAGCTTGGCAGCACCTTTAGAGGGCCAGACAAAATAAACACAACAGCATGTGAAAAGCTTCTCGGGGAAGAAAAAATATGGAATTTTAGGTATCAGTTACCTTAAGCAGAGACTAACAACGAAAACAGTGGTTAGCATTCGTCTCCGAGTTCAGACGAGTGAAAAGCGTCTAAGGATTAGTCCTAAATCAGACAAATAAGCCGATTTTCATGGAAGCTACACGTTAGATTCAGGTTAGAAGCAAATGTTAAATCCTTTCTGCAGAACCTCATCTGCATAAGGTACAAAGAAATAACCCTTTCATTTAAGGTTCTAACTCATGAACACGTCACTTACAGAGGTTTGTTAAGCAACATGCACTGTCTAAAATATGTACAGCTTCCATTATTACCAGATGTGTGCAATAAGTCTTAATTGTTATATATCACCAGTTGTTCATATTTATGCTGTTGGCTTGAATGGATTAAGCAACCGAGTGTGCTTTAAGAGCACTGCCTGGAACAACAAGAAAAATGCACCGATTGCCAGAAACAACAGTCCTGGATGAACACTTTGTTCTCCTACTACTTTAGTAAATAGCTCTATTGCTGACTGAAGTACATCATAATTTAAAATCCGTCACGCATCCCTGTGCTTTATAAATAACAGAAGGGTAGATTTAATGCATTTTAGATCTCTGCCTGGTTTACGCATGCATTCGTTTGCTTTTCTAAGGCTAGTTAAAACAGCATTCCAATTAAAGCCCCCCCCCCCTTTTTTTTGAAGAAACACGCAAGCCTTGTACTTCCAAGGGCAAGCAATTTTACAGCAATAACATTTGTACAATACGATGACTGGAATTTTTTTTTGCTTGATTTTGCTTGACAGTTTGTTTCCATCTTCACTGGATTTCCAAAACAGAATGATTAATGGCTTTTGCTCATTCCCAAAGTACGATAGGGTTCACATTTCGCTTCAAGTTTGTCTTCCAGATGAATGGAATCAGAAAATGCCAATACACAGTGATATACTCAGATGTAAATGAATCCCTCTTGCCCTAAAACAAACTGAAATAGTTCATTTCCTCCAGTGTTAACAGACTAAATAAAAAACCCACAGATCTATATCATTTAGTTCTTGGTAAAGCTTGCACTGCTGTTCTTGACTTTTCCTCTCAGCTCAACAACTTGAGCTTGCCCCTTAAGCAAGATGTCCATAGATTTCCAGCTGCCTAATAAGCTTCACAGTTAATTTGATGTCCTTCACAGCGGTGGTACTCCCCGTATACGGCGGATGACGTTGGCTATGCGTTTAGCTAGCGGTGGGCTCGGTTCCTCCACCTGGAAGGTACGGGTCAGTAGGTTGTAGAAGGAGCCATAGGCCACAGCCACAACCGTGCAGGTGAGGCAGATGACATTATAGGGCATGCTGAAATCAGGCGTTGGCAAATTAACCAGCAAAGGCTCTGTGTACACGCGCACAAAGTAGCTTGACTCCTCTTTGGTATGGAAACTAGAAATTGTATAAAAATAGGAAAGAAAATGTTATTTATTATTTTTTCCTACTCAGATTTTCAACTCTCTAACATTATTCTGCATCCGTCTGAAAAGGGAAAGGGTATTACTCTATAATTTCATAAATCATTGTTCTTTAAATGTGAACTTTTGACATGTCTCACATGTTGCATGCGGATATGCCATTCATGATGAGGATTGTACTCACAAGCTGCTGAAAAGCGGGCGCTCCTGAGTGCTGTTGATGTCCATGGCGACAGCGCTTGGCACGAGAGCACTTATCACAGACGATCTAGAAGACAATTTTGGATTCAAACACGGGGTTTTTTGTTATCATTTAAATATATCGCACTTTCATGCTTTAAAATTAAGCTCAAAGCTTTTCTGCCAAGAATCAAATCATTTTGTGAAGTTTGGTTTTTATCATAGCTTAAGAACATTTTATAAGCATACAAATTGAAAAGCGAGTTGTACCCGACATAGAAACCATGGTTCGGATCTGGAGTGTATTCTGTCCACTTGAGAAGAGCTCTTTCAAACTGCACCGTGACCTCAGTGACCGAATGAGGGGGTAACTGCACGAGCATCTCGAGGAGATGAGGACGCAAGCGGTCTTTTGAAGGTTGGTAGTGAATGTAGCCTTATAAGGGGAAAAAGAAACGAACAAATTGAAGTGTTCCTGATATCTGTTCAACTTAATCAACATAAATGGAAACCTCCACATCTACAAGAAACAGGAAGGAAGCTATTACTTGACCTTGATCTTGTTTTGAATCAATTCCAAAATCTAATTATTCCATATAAATTCTACAAACCACTTGTTCTTAAAATATTGTGCTAAAGAGACGCTGGAAGGACAGACACACTGACAGCTCAAAAACATTGCCGATCCAACATAAAGCTAAAGTAACTGTGGCTTGATGGCCAGGTTACTGATTTGCTAAAAATTTCAGATTAGATCCTAGATTTTGATCGCAATACTAACAAGTTTTCGGTAGAATTACATTTAACAAATCATTCTTTACTAATATGTTTAATTCAGTGCGCATTGGGGAACAAACTGGCAGCACAGAAATATGTTAAATCAGTAGGACTTACTTGGCTTGTTTTCACGTGACTTGCTGGTGATAGTGAGCGTGTGAATATAAAGTCGCAGATACCAGGGCACTGACTCCAGCAGGAGAACAGGGAAAGCTCGGTACGGATGATTGTTATAGATTAGTGTGTGTATCTCGCCCGTCTGGAGTCCGAATCCTGCCACATAGCGCTCTGCATGTAGCATTGGACGCAGCATGTCTCCTGCGACAGATGATGCCAGCAAAGAGTCAGATTTAAAAAAAAAAACAAAAAAATTCTTTCAACTTTATTGACTATTCTCAGTAACATCGTATAAGGTTATTGAACACGAATGAGTGAGCAACATCCTAATGAATCTTCTGGACAAGACATGACACACATTGTGACATTCATCAAAGTTGCACATAGTCAGATTCATGTATGAGCATGTGAATATCAGCATTTCAACATTTAACAGTAAAAATGATGGGAATCTTGTTCTAAAGTAGGTTTAGTGTCAGCATGTAATTATAAACATATGAATTCAAATGTCTACTGATTTCCCTACATTTGCAACTCATTCTCCAAGCTGGTCAGAACTTCACCTGGTGTCAGTGTTTCACAGAGCTGCTCTGGTGATCCAGTTATTTTTAATAGGGTTCTACACCGATCAACCATAATATTATGAGCAGTGACAGGTGAAGTGAATAAGACTGATGATCTCCTCATCATGGCACCTGTTAGTGGGTGGGATATATTAGGCAGCAAGTCAACATTTTGTCCTCAAAGTTGATGTTAGAAGCAGGAAAAATGGACAAGCGTAAGGATTTGAGCGAGTTTGACGAAGGGCCAAATTGTGATGGCTAGACCACTGGATCAGAGCATCTCCAAAACTGCAGCTCTTGTGGGGTGTTCCCGGTCTGCAGTGGTCAGTATCTATCAAAAGTGGTCCAAGGAAGGAACAGTGGCGAACCAGCGACAGGGATGGCCAAGGCTCATTGATGCACGTGGGGAGCGAAAGCTGGCCCGTGTGATCTGATCCAACAGACGAGCTACTGTTGCTCAAATTGCTGAAGAAGTTAATGCTGGTTCTGATACAAAGGGGTCAGAATATACAGTGCATGACAGGTCAGGGCTGTTTTGGCAGCAAAAGGGGGAGCAACACAATATTAGGCAGGTGGTCATAATGTTATGCCTGGTCGGTGTACATTAATTGCTAACAACAATGCTCAGTGATTTCCCACCATTTCCCCAGCATGATATTCCTAAATGCTGGACCAACTCCAGTAAAAAGGGACAGATGAAGATACATTCTGCTAAATGCTTGGTTTTTTGCTCCTGTATTGTATTTTTCTACACTGCAGCGTCAGCAGCAGACGGAGAGGAAGCGGGTTGAACTGGGTACTTGTGTGTGTTTCTTTCAGTTGCTTTCAGTAACTGCTATAAGCAGAGAGAGAGAGAGAGAGAGAGAGAGAGAGAGAGAGAGAGAGAGAGAGCGAGCTGTCGGAGCTATGCCATTCTCTCTCTCTCAGAGAGTAATCATGAACCTTGAATTTGGACGGAATGAAAGCCGTGAGTTAGTAATGGCCACGTTTCTGTTGGTTGGTCCTTTATTTGTTCGAGTTTTTGAAAGTCTACTGGAAACCTTGGTGAGAAAAAATTAGAGCACTGTTGCCTCCCAAGTCTTCCTTCGCATCCATACAAAGTTTAGTCTCCTGAGAAGTATAAACAGAACATTTGTTACTCATATGCAGGAGTCATTAATGAAGATTGCACAGCTACAGCTTTAGCACACTATAGCAATTTACGCTCGATTTATTTCTTTTTTTCCTTCAGATACAGGATGGCAGAGAGTGCCTTTTTTCAATCACATAATTTTGTTTTCTATGTCTGGTTTTATCCCTTCTGGATTGCAATAATCGAAGCAGTCACGGTGTGCGGTGAAAGTGAAATCGGTCGGCCTGTTTCTTCAGTTCCTTAAATAGAAAAAAATTTGAACTTTTTTTTTTGATGCTGTTCACAATCACAACAAAAATGCAAGAACTGTCTCAATTTTCACAATTAAACATCCTTAGCGTTCTAACAACAGAAATCAACAGAAAGGAATTACAGTGGACTCCAGGGTGGATAAAACCCATATAGTCAATTATCCACACATATTTAAGACTGTTTCCAAAAATCCAACATATTGCAGTCATGGATTTTATCCATACATCCATCTTCTATGCCCGCTTTATTCCTAATTAGGGTCATGGGGATCTGCTGGAGCCTATCCCAGTGCACATTGGGCGAAAGGCTCCATACATTCATGATAAACACAATTATACAACAGTTAACTCTAGTCCACTAATGTGATTGGACAAGCGACTGTCCAAGAATGCTAATATTTATTACAACAGCGGTGGTAGATTTCACTCTTTGCTTGTCTGTATTCGCTACATAAAAAATTCTATTCTATAGATAGTCCATTACCATGTAATATTTACTACACTTACTACAGGCTATCACTCCATCCAGCTAAGGCTTCTCTGGGAACATTTGTTGATTTGTTCACTACAGCAGTACTGTTGCTCATTAGAGCTTGGTGAACACCCAGCATTACAGAAAGTCCACTGGATTTCTCATCAATCCTCTGACTTACGCCATCCCCAGGCTCACACATTTAGAGGTGTTCCAGCATGCATGGTGCTTTCCACATGCCCCACTGATTAGTCACATCTGTGGTCTTTACCATTTGCTTTTCGCTGCTACTTTAACCAGATCTGCTTACAGAAGGATGTCAAGACCATTGACTGGCAGAAGCAGAGTCCTTGTGTTTGAGCTCAAGCTCCCTGAAGAAGCGCTGTGTTGCTTTGGTTTGAGATCATAACACATCAGCAGACTGAAACTAAAGACAATCTTTTACCTATATTGAGACACTGCAATGTACTGATCTCTTCAGACATCATTGTGACAGATACATCAATCACCAGGATGTTATGAAGTCACATGGCTCATTTCTCTTTGCACACAAGATCCTCACTGGGCATACCCACTGTCAGCAACTCGCCTACCGGAAATGCACAATAGCAGGTTTATTCATAACAAGGTAACATTCACCCCCCCCAAAAGGTTATTCCGTGTTCATAAAATGACAGTTCCATACTTAATTAGTATTTTCCTCATTCAAATGACTTCCTTCCTTCAGTCTTGCATAATTGTAATCTGTTGCTTTACTTCAACGCCTACAATAAATTGGTGTGTGCTGTAGGTACACTATATTGCCTAAAAGTTTTGGGACACGCCTCCAAATCATTGAGGTCAGGTGTTGGTTTTTCAGGGGTTGGACTCGGCCCCTTAGTTTCAGTGAAAGGAACTCTTAATGCTTCAGCTTCATACCAAGACATTTTGGACAATTTCATGCTCCCAACTTTGTGGGAACAGTTTGGGGATGACCCCTTCCTGTTCCAACATGACTGCACACCAGTGCACAAAGCAAGGTCCATAAAGACATGGATGAGTGAGTTTGGTGTGGAGGAACTTGACTGGCCTGCACAGAGTCCTGACCTCACCTTTGGGATGAATTAGAGTGGAGACTGTGAGCCAGGCCTTCTCATCTGACATCAGTGCCTGACCTCACAAATGTGCTTCTAGAGGAACGGTCAAAATTTCCCATAAACACACTCCTTGTGGAAAGCCTTCCCAGAAGAGTTGAAGCTGTTATAGCTGCAAAGGGCGGGCAAACTCCATATTACATTCATGTGCATGTACAGGCAGACGTCTCAAAACGTTTGCCAATATAGTGTATATGAAGCAAGTCTCCCTTCAGTCTCCTCTACAGGAGGTGAAATGCATGTTCAGTTGGGTTAAGGTCTGGTGACTGACTTGGCCAATCTTAAAACTTCCAAATTTTCCCCCTGATTAAGTCTTTTGTTTTGTTGACATTGTGATTTGGGTCATTGTCTTGATGCATGATGAAGTTCCTCCAGTCAGGTTGGATGCATTTCTTTGTAATTAGCGAGTCTGTTCCAGAAGCAGCCATGCGAGCTAAAGTCATGACACATCCCCCACTGTGCTTGACCAGTGAGCTGATATACTTTGAATCCTTACACTTTGACCTTTCTATCAGTTTGGTAGAGTTTAATCTTGGTTCCTGAACTTTTGTGGCTTATTTCTGTATTTCTTTGAATATTCCAATCTGGCCTTCTGATTCTTACTGCTGATAAGTTCTGGTATGGCCTCTATATTACTGCTTTCAAAGTTTCTGTCATCAACTGCTGTTGTTTCCTTTACCAGCCTGTTCAACACCAGTGTCTTCTATCTTTTTTAGAGCATACCAAATTGTTGAACCATCTATACCAAATGCTTGTAGAATGGCTCAGATCGATTTAACCTCTTTCATCATCTTCAACAAGCTGCTCTCTGGTCTTCATGTTGTTTTATCCCTTTCAACAACAAATGCAGTGTCCACAGGTAAAACCCAGGGCTCAAACTAAAGGACGTTTTAACGTATTACAGGTTTTAAGCTGACTTTAAACAATCTATCTAAAAGAGCACATCCTAGCACCAAGAAACATCTGTCAGTCTTATTTGTTCTCAAAAATGGGTGGATTCAAACAAAAGGTGACAAGTTGTTGAACACATTTCTTTAAATCTAGGTAGTCAAGTTGCATAATAAATTACTTCAAATAAATTTCTTAATCTGCAATCACCTTCTCCATATTTTCATACAGTTGCACTGTACATGTGCGTTAATGGACGACAAGAAAACATAATGTCACACAAATTTGTTATGAAACATTACATCCCCCCCTCACTTAAAAGGCCACATCCAAACCACATGCCTGATATTAATAAGTCAGAAATAAACGCTGGCTGGAGGATGCATTCTAGTAGTCAGATGCTTACCGCTTTCTGCTTTCCAGCGCATTAAGAGATTGAGAGAGCGTAGCTGGCCAAAAGTCTCCGCTTTGGTTAGATCATACACAGCATAAGTCCTGCGATCCCCCAGAACCACAGTGGTGTTGAGGAGAGGTGTAGCTGGGCTCAAGTCAAACAGCTCACCCTGATGGATATATTAAAGCAACACAATATGAGCATTCAGAAAAAAAAGAATTACTAAAGATTAACTACTGCTCCCTGCAGGTGAGAAAAAAAATACAACACTGGCACAGATCCTTAAATCTGAAGTCAGCTTTATGCCTGTAATTGTTTGTCCTCTGCACTCATGCTCTTCGCCTTGCTAAGAACAATCCGAGTCTGTCTCAGTTACTAGAGCACCAGATAATGAGCATCTGTTTTGTGATTTTATCTTACTGAAATATTAAAATTAGCATGTTGTTGCAGCAGGCAACAGTTGTAGTCTGTAAATGCTGAGGCGATTTTCTTGCAGATCTTGAACCTCTTTGGTAGTATTCCAGATGAGACTGCAGTATCTCCAAGCAGCAAATGCTGCTTGTCCGTTTTAAGGCCAGAGGTAAGACCTTTACTCCAGGCTGTCTGGCTTGGGGTTTGTTAAACTTGCACAATGTCTATTAATTGCACTTCTGGTAGATGCTAAACAGCATTTTGTGGCTATGTACCTGTACTTTGCAATGACAATAAAGTTCTATCTATCTATCTGTCTGCCTTCGAGCCAAATTCCCTGAAGAGAATATTAGCTTTGTTTTTCTAAACTCTTCCATGTGCCTCTACACCTCTCACCTGAGCAGCAACGTGAGATTCTGTATACTCTGAAATGCTTAAAAGATGGTCTCAGCCAACTGCCCAAACACTACAGTCAAGAGGACAGTCTTGTCCAAGCAGGTCACAGCCATATGACAGTGTTAGGTATAAATGGCGATGAGCCAGCACAGTTTCTACCATTTCACTCCTTAGCAACAGCACTGCATGTGACGTGCATCGGATGTAATCTGATGCAATTCTGACCTTGGGCTCCTTAAGGGCTGTCTCCAAATTTGGCCTGACAAATATGCCTGTTGTAATAGTACATGTTGAGGCTGGTATCACTACAGCTTGTGAGACTGAGTGAGCCAGGAGTAACCTTGCACACAAACTAGTTGAGATCTAATTCCAACACAATGTAATAATATTAATGACATCAGCAATAAAGTCTGGAAATAATTATTTAAAATGATATAGCAAGGGGAAAACCCCATAGAACCTCAAGAGGAAGAAAAGGAGAGACGACCACTCAAAACTCAAAATAGTATGTAGCAATAAAGGGAGTCTAATCCTTCTTACTGTGAACAATTCCCAAGCAAACTGATCATCCTAGAGTGAAAAAAAAAACAAAAACAAACAGACATACACTGTATTGCCAAAAGTTTTGGGACACCCCTCTAAATCATTGAGTTCAGGGGTTGGTCTCGGCCCCTCAGTTCCGGTGAAAGGAACTTTTAATGCTTCAGCTTCATACCAAGACATTTTGGACAATTTCATGTTCCCAACTTTGTGGGAACAGTTTGGGGATGACCCCTTCCTGTTCCAACATGACTGCACACCAGTGCACAAAGCAAGGTCCATAAAGACATGGATAAG